>NC_083340.1:62245815-62545815 GCF_019175385.1 Lycium barbarum
TGGAAGGGAAGAACTACTATACATGCATTGGGGTAAGATGAATAAAATAAAGGTGATAAATTGGATCAACGGCAATTTGCAACAATTGGTGAAGACATTATATCCTTGGCTGAGAAATATTCCATATGATTGGCCTCAGATGGTGAAATATTTGGAGGATTACAAGCCTAAAGTGGGATATAAGATGGTGCAATGGAAGTGTCTTGATGCTGGCTGGTTCAAGTGCAATACAGATGGGGCCTCTAGGGGTAATCCAGGACTGAGTTCAGCTGCTTTCTGCATTAGAGATGATGTAGAAAACATAATATATGCTGGTGCAAGAAGAATAGCTGATACAACAAATATTACAGGAGAATATGTGGCTATATTGGATGGTGTTGAATTCTGCATTAAAAATGATTTGGTGCCTGTAATGATTGCTTGTAATGGGAGATTCCACGGAAGATCAGTATGGAAGTTAGTAAGATCAAGTTTTGGAGGAAACAAGGGGAAAGTGCAGTTTGCTCACATCCTTAGGGAATGCAATGCACTTGCAGATTTTTTAGCTAACTTGGTTTTTGATTTTGCAGGTACAGCCTAGTTTCATTCATTTGCTGGAACTGCCAGAGCTGGTGCAAAGAAGATTCTCAATAGTGATAAGATGATGAGACACTAACTTCAAATGCAAGATTTACAGAAATAGAGAACCAGACTGAAACACTCATACATAACTGATTTCTGTATACAAGCTAACAATTGAAGACACATGGTTTAGTTTCTGAATGATGTAAAGTTTTAGGCAAACAACCTGGTCTGATTGTGGAAAACCTACTAACAGGATTTCTCTAGTTACCTAATCCAGTTACAAACATTCAGCATGGCCACATGAGTAAGATTGATCAAGGATATTGGACAGCAAAGGACATCAACTATGAGGAACTTCCTACAACACCTCTTCTTGAAATATTTTCAGTGAGATTTGATACCATAGCACTTGGTGAGAGCTTGAGGTGACTGGTAATGACATCAATCCAAAGAAGGAGTGTTCTTGTTTGTAGTTCCTTCATTTTTGTACTTGGCTGTTCCTACAAGGCTTAAACCTTTTTGATTTCCTATGATAGAGTAGTATAGTTTATTTTCAGTTTCTTTCAATTTGTTCTGTAAATATCTTGATTTTTTTTGAATAAAAATCCAAACAGCATCAGGTTGGTTTGTTTTGCTTTAAAAAATACTATATAAAGTATAGATAATTTTTAGTAGACAAAAAGGGAAAGTTGCTGACCTTGACTTTGGGATAAATCCCAACCGACCTTCCTATCTATATTTCACATATATGTACAATGGAACTTTAAGTTCCAGATCTGAATATTTGTTACATTATTCCTCTCTAACATGTAGTTCTATGCAATTGTTCTCGTCTAATATATTTCTCTTCCCAAATTATCGTTCAATCTGAGTGTATTATGAGTTTCTAGACTACCAAATTTATATCTCTTTCACTGCTTCTTATTTTTCTTGGAGACCTCTAATTCTACTCTCTTTCGACAAAAGAGTTAAAAATAATACAACAATAAATAGTGATTGGTAACCAAGAAACCAGGACAATTGGGTTTTCTTTAGTCTTTGTTGCTACTTTATGCATAAGGGGTCTCACAGTCAAGAATGGATTTCAATGCTATTTAAGGTTAAATAATGGTTACTTCTCTATTGATTTCTTGATCATAACATCGGTTTCCTCCGAATCTTAGCAGGTTCGGGATTACTTTGTGTTTAAGTTAAAGCTTTGTTCTTGGTGAAGTATCCTAAGAGTAAGGTTGTTCTTGTGTGATTGAGGTAAGACTATATCTTTTCTCTATGTTCTTGAGTTAGTTTAGTATTTAGTCAACTTGTTAGATAAAGAAATTGTGGAAGATAAGTTAGGATACATGCTAGAGCTCTTGTTAGTTTTGTGGACTGATTTGGAATATGATCTTGAGTCATTGTGCCTAGATTTCCTAAAATATAAGTGGAGGTTGATGTTGTTGTTCTTGAATTTGGAAGAAGAAAGTTTATAAAGATATTGTATACGAAGCGTATATTGGGATGTTTAGGTGTATTTCTTTGGAAGTTGACGTTTTGAGTTTAAAGAGGCTTTTATGAGATTGTTGTTGTTGGTTTTGTTGATTAAGTTGTGGTCATTAAAGAATAGGGGAAATGCTTCCTGATTCATTTTAGAATTGATTTATCTTTTGATATACGCGATATACTAGCGTCATCTAAGTTCATTCATGTACACGTTTGTTATACGATTGACATACAAGTTACGACGAGTTCGTTGTTAGATCATATTGGCAACACGAGGTATGTTAAGGATATCCTCTCTTTCATTTTGGCATGACCAATGACAGATGAAGCGTAAATGAACGTTGCTCCATAATGACTCTACTCTTAGTTTGTCTAGGGTGGTCTACTCATTGTCATTCATATGATTGGGTTTCAAAACATATTGTTCCTTGAGTTCCTAAGTCCCGAAGGGGCATGTATAAGATTTCATATTTCATTTATGTTTTCATGATTGATTCTAAGCCCCGAAAGGGGTGTATGATAATAATGTTGATATTCTTAACAAGATAGAAAGGAAATGACTAGAAAGTCAGTCCGAAGAAAGTTATGAGTTTTATAAGTTGTCATGCATCATTCATATATATATACTTATGTATCATGATTTTATGGGGAAGGGGAAGGGCTATGATGTTATATACACAAACCACCTGATCAGCTGGTATACGATGATTATGATGCCCGAAGTGGCCAATATGATATGATACCAGACGGGGCAGCGAATGGGTGAAGGTATATATGCATATATGATATATATGTTTTCAAAAAATTATCATGCATACTCATGGCTTTTAGTGACAGGTTACAGTTCAGGTTGATTCTCATATTCCTTCTGATTCATATCGTATTTATTATGTCTTCTTGCTGCCTTGCATATTCAGTACATTTTCCGTACTGACACCCCTTTGCCTGGGGGTGCGGTATTCATGCCATGCAGGTTTGGATAGAGAGATTGGCATTCCAGATTCTTAGGGCTCCTGTTCAACGGCTGTTGGTGCATTCCATTGTCTCGAAGTTGCAGTCTAGTATTTTGGTACAATATTTTGCAAATATTCATGAGTAAGGCGGGGCCTTATCCCGTCCTTTATACAGTTGTATTCTGTTAGAGCTATGTCGGTTATGGTGGGACGTTATGAGGCCTTGTCGGCCTTTATTTTTGATGTACAATTATCTATGGCAGCCTTGTCGGCTTACACACTTAATCAGCATGCATATGTGTATATATATATGTTACACCTTGGAAAATTCCCCGTTAGCGTACAGTGAATAGGTTAGCAAAGAGTACGAGGTATACGGTGATTTGGATAAGCAAGAAATAGCATTTGATGATCTTAATCGAGATTCAAAGACATTTGACTAAAAGGAAGAAGTTTGGTAAAGAAAGTAAAGGATATGTTGCGTGTCGGGTAAGAATTTCGAGCGACGAGTTAATGATGGCATAATGATGTCTTAGAGAAGGGTGATAACGTCCCTTAGATTGGTATTGAGGTTATAAACAAGTGTTCAGGAGGTTCCATAAGGATCGGATATCAACCGAAGTGACGAAAATAATATTCAGTAAACTGATGGGTTATACGGTCGATTATACGGACTGTATAATGGACCGTAGAAGTGCCACAGAATGAAGTTGCTGAAGGGTTGATTTCATGGTCGATTGTACGGACCATATAAAATTATACAACCCGTACAATGTTCCGTCAAATTGACACAGAGAGGATGGTCACTGGAGCAGTTTTACGGTCGATTATAATGACGTCGGAACAGATTTCAAGTTATAAGGGACCAAGTTCATTTATTTCATTTCCATTTTTCATTCTCCACAACTCAAGACCTCTCTAGAAGCTTCCACACATTTCATATACAAGAACTCATGAAAAATTAATGATCAACTTCATCAAATCCACAAAACTAAGTGTGACAAACACATCAAAGTTCATCCAAGTCAAGAAATTTCAAGAGAGGTGAACTAGGGTTTTAGTGCAAGAAGAGTAACATCACTCAAGACTTTTTCCTACAATATCTAAGGTAAGTTTGATGGTATTTGCATGTTAAAGTATGGAGAAGTTGAGTGTTATGACCCGTGTTTTCACACGTTTGGAAAGACTTGAATTACATTGGATTCTTGAGATATAAGATCAATTTGATATTTTGTTGAACATAGGAGTTATGCATGAAAGAATAGAGTCATGAAAGTGTGGGACAAGGTTAAGGGTAATTTTGGAATTTGGAAAATTTGTTTCGGGAATTACAAAATGTGATCCATAAGTATTGGGCTCAAAAAATAATTGAAGCAAAGTGAGGCCCAAAATGGGGTGCTTGGCCGGCCACTTTGGCTTGGTCCAAGCCCATTTTATGGGTCATGTGCTTGGTCATGTGACCAAGCACTTCAATACTTATATAATTGAAGACTATGATAAGTATGAAAGGAGATAACCAAGAACAAAAAAATAGAAGAGGAGAAAGAAGAGGGTTTCGGGTTTGCTAGGAAAAAATAGGTACCAAAAATCTTGCTTCAAAAATTTATTTCTTGTTGATTTCCTACTAAGTCAAGGTTCCTTTGTAACTTGGTATAGTTGGATTGGAGTGGGGAGCATTAGAATCATCAAAGTGACTACATCTCCAAGTGAAGGAAACTTGAAGAAAAGGTATGAATTTCTACCTTTTTATTGTGTTGTGAAGTTTTGATTGTGTTGTAGTATATGGAAATGTGTTGATTGTATGAAGAAATGGAAGTTTGCAATGTGGGTTTGGTATATGGCTTGTAGCCGTGTGTATATGCATGTTGTATAGCCAAATTGTATTGAATTTATGTTATATTCTAGTTATGATTGTGATGAAATGCATGTGGGAATTGAAAGTTAGATGAATTTAGTTGATATGGAAAAATAAGCATATGGCCGTGTGGTATGTTGGCTATGGAGTGGAATTGATTAAGTTTGTTTAGTGTATTGGAGTGTTGTTGTAATGCTTGGCATAGAAATGAAGTTAGAATGATATAAGTTTGTATTGAATTGGAATGTAGAAACTTATGTCGTTTTAGTATGATTTTCCGACATTAAGGAAATGAAGTTGTTTGGTTGTTAATGGTGATAATCATTGATGAATTTGGAAGTTGGAAACTTGTTATGGAATTGCATGCCAAAGATTTGATGTTTTGCATAAGTTAAGACTTTGGCGGACAATTGTATATTATGTATATCAAGTGTATATCTTAAGGCAATCGATATGAAATGTATCTAGAACTATATGGTGATGATCTTGATTGTTGATGAATGTGAAATTATTGATATTAGTGAAAGTTTGGATTGAAATGAAGGTTATGTCAACTTGTGAGAAGAATGTCTTGTTGAAGGATATTTGTGTTCTTAATGTTCTTTGTTGATGTTAATGTCGTCGTTTGGGTTGTTGTTGATGATTTCTAGCCGAGTTGAATTCTCGAGGTGCCATATGTATAGGGGAAGTGCTGCCGAAATTTCGGTAGCCAAATATGATTAAAGTTGTAATAATGGCATTAATAACTCACAATTGGTAAACTTGACCAATTGCAGTTTTTCGACGAAACGGGAAGTGAGTTTGGAAAGGCTTAAGGAGCGTGAAAGGTATGTAAAGCAAACCCAATTCTTCCCTTGGCATGCCCTTAGTGTGTTAGAGTCGGATCCGGGCCTCGAAGGACCTCTTGGCCCTCGGAATCCGCAAGACAAAATTTCAGTTTTTCCTTCAGTAGAATTGAACCATCTTTGATACGCTATTTCTTGAAATTATGCAACTTTGCTCCAAATTACTTGGAAAGTCATAGAATGTCTGTATAACCTTTTTAGGTGATACCATAAGCTTAGAGGGCATAATTTGAGCCCGCCGCCTTATTTGTCCCGAGGCGGGCCCACTATTTCCGGTTTTGCCCCTAATATGCTAAAGCTTACTTTTTAAGCGATTTTTGAAAGAAATGTTTTGATTACCTTACTAATCGCTTAAAGAATATTATTTTAAATATTCTATTAAATCTTATAAATTATTTTGACACTCGGAATGACTTCAGGAAGGTTATATTCCTGTAAATTATTATGATATCCGAATTGTATTAGTTCTGATTCCGTCCGACTCCATTGGATTTGTTTGGCTTTGATACGCTTCATCGAGTCTTTGAAACCATTTATGATATTTTTAAATTGCATTAGTCTCTCACTACTCCATTCGTGGATGTCCCAATGTTTCCCACACTGAGCCCGGGCCAGGATATGTTGTCAAGCGTAATTCTCTGCATTGTTCGCCGCGTCCCGATGTGAGGGGGCAGGTATACGCGTACATGGGTCTGTGGAGTATGATGTGCCATGTCCGCCTATTCTGATATGATCTGTTATGGCCATTTTGATATGACATTATATGATACGGGGCCACGCCCCTTTTTCTGATTCCTCTGTATAGTGGCACCAGCGTTGGGAGGGTGGCCACATTCTGTCTGCCGAGTCCCGTGGGAGGGACCGGATATGATATGATATGACATATGTTTCTGTACACATTCTATCTGATTTGGAAATATGCATTTGACACTCTGGATTTTGTACCCATTTTCTGTAATCATTATGATTTGACTTCTGTGATTCCGCTTTACATATTCAGTACATATTTCGTACTGAACCCCTTTCTTCGGGGGCTGCGTTTTCATGCCGCGCAGGTACGGACGACAGGTTTGCTGATCTGCACGTTTAGGATCCCATTTCTGCTATTTTGGGGCGCTCTCTTCTACAGAGCCCATCTTTTGGTACAGTCTGTCACTGCTATCTGGATATGTACTTTGTTCAGGGTATGACGGGGCCCTATCCCGTCTTATGATTGCGATATGTTCTGTAGAGGTCTGTGGATACATCTGTGTGGGTTCTGTACATATGTTTGGGATGTTTTGTTATATGACAGCCTTATCGGCTTCTGTGTGCCAAGTCTGCTCTTCTGCTAAATTCTGTAGCATCCACTAATGTTATTATTATATTATTATTCTGATAATATGCTAATTTGGGTATCGGGTACGTATAGGTGCCCAGCTAGGGCACTGGTCGCGGCCCACGGGGTTGGGTCGTGACATGGAGACACTTGGATTGTAGAAAGATATAGGAAATGGGTCATGAAAGTATGAATAGTGACATTTTTGAGTTGTAGCTTAATATGAATCATGATTTTTCGTATGTTACGAGTATAGTTATGTTATTAATGACATTTAGAACATGGGATAAGTATTATATATGAGAAAAAGCGATAGTGAGCTATAATCATAATTGTGGAGAAATTGAAAGGAAATGGTGAGTTATGGGAAATGTAGATGAATGATGAATGTTGTTATGAACCTTTGGGAGTTGATATAGAATATGGGAAAAGTTGTATAAACAAAGTAAATGCTGCCCAATTTTACTTAGAAATAGCAACACGTTCTTATAGCCGATTAACTAATGTTAATGTGACTTCTCTTGAAGGTACAAACGTGGGCATTAAAGGAGAACAAGCAAGCGACATATTAGTAAACGACAAAGGTATGTAAGGCTAGTCCTTTCTTTCCAAGGCATGAATCTTATGATATGATGTCCCCTCCTTCTTCATGATTTTCCTACGTACCAAAAACTATGAGTCTGCAATTATGAAGAGCTTCACAAGATAAAGGAAAGAGATATGCTACGAGCATGACGATACCGACGATGAATATAAGTATATAAGTTCTAAAGTTAGGATACGACATTCTTACGGAACTAATCATCCTTATGTAACTTCTATGATATTATGTTCCCTACCTCTCCATGACCTTCATACCTTCCGGAAAACTAAGAGTTTATGATCAAGAATAGCCATGTGAGATAAAGATAAGAGGCATGCTATGAACGCAATAATGAAGATGATAAACTTAAGTCTAAAGATCCTAGTGTTCATGGTATAATGTTTCTACAAAGCTAACGACATTAACTATGATCTATTGGTGTTGCTTGTTGTATACACTCACCTTATATACTAATTCCTTCAAGGTGAGGCAGACTATGTATGAATGCTCCATAATGTAATCGGGGGTTCTCGACCTTATGTCACCCCGACATTGTTATAGATTGTCCATAATCCTTAATGCACGTCCTATGACCAATGTTCCGAAATATTACGAGTCTATGTTCATAGAGGATTTCATATGAGATAATGGTGAGAGATATGCTATAGAAACGATAATGTTAATGATGAGCTTAAGCCTAAAAGATTATAAAAACTATCATACGATACTTATATGAAATTCGTGCTACGATTATGATGTGATTTTCATAGATTGTCTTTAAATTTCAATGTGTGCATTAATGAAAGGTTACGGTACACCTATAAGATGTATGTGATGACAATGATGATGATGAGATATACTTATCCTTGTTATGATGTATGTGATATGGTCGAGCCACTACGTGGCCAAATACGGAAGATATGTATGTGATACTGTCGAGCCACTACGTGGCCGAATACGGATACTGTCGAGCCACTACGTGGCCGAATATGGATATTGTCGAGCCCCTACTTGGCCGAATACGGATAATGTTTTATGTGTATGAGCAGATACGGTACTACGATGATGAATTATATGACATAATGATGTATACGCTATGATGATTCATATACGACGATTATGAATATATGATATTTGTATGAAATGTATTCATACTTAAAGGTCGCGCAGGTTTTACCTTCACCTTATGACTTATGATTTCTCTATTATGTTTATTTCTTTCATGCCTTACATACTCAGTACAATATTCGTACTGACATCCGTTTTCTTTGGATGCTGTGTTCATGCCCACAGGTAAACAGGGAGACGGCGCAGACCTATAGGAGCTACCAACAGATTTTCAGGAGCACTCCATTATTCCGGAGGTGCGAACGGGGTTTCTCCTTTTGAGAATATATATATGTATATGTATTTTGGGCACGACGGGGCCTTGTCCCGTCCATATGTCTAGCACTCCAGTAGAGGCTCGTACATACGCAATGTGGGTCATATGGTCTCACGAAGTTGCTATTACGTATATATGTATATATATATTGTTTTGATAGCCGAAGGGCGTATGTATATAAAAATCAATTATGTTTTTTTTTAAAAATGAAAAATGATTGTCTTATTATTATGAGTTATGAATGGTAAAAAAGCGTAAATGAGTATGACGAGTAATAGAACGAGCGGTGCTCGATGGTTAGCCCCGGGTACCCGTCGCGTCCCCTAGTCGGGTCGTGACAATATATATTTATATATATCTTTTGGAGTTTTGGTTCACTACGCTTATTATGCACATTGCACATGAGATAGCAGGATATTGTCAGAAGTTATATACGGCCCATCTATATTTCATGTTTATCTCTCGAATGTATGTCTAGGAGTGTTTGACAGGTAGATCTCGGGCACTAATGCTATAGGGTATACACTTGATCACTAAAGGACTCTCTAATATTTCCTATAGTTACAAGGTATTTCCTCTGTTACACTCCGTATTTTCGTGCATCAAGTTTCTTCATGAGATGGTTGCCACAAGTATTGGAAGCAGAGTTATTTACGAGGATATGGGGAATTAGATATGCTTATCTTAAGCATGTGAGGGTTTAAGTCCATGCTTAGTATGTGTTGAGAGGAGTAAAGGTTGAACAAATCGACGAGAATATGTTTCAGGAAAAAGTTGGGTTTTATGATTGGATATACGGACCGTGTAATTTTTACTGACCATATATCTAGCTGACCACCATCATAAATAGGTTCCATAAGGGGTGAGCCAAAGATTGGATTTTACGGTCCTATTATACGGACCGTATAATTTTTACGGTCCGTAAAAGTGGACCGTAAATCTAAGTCGGTGCCAGATTTTCTTTATGATATATTTCCGACCCTTATTCATTTTAGCTCATTTCAACATTTCCCTAAGTCCATGAAAGTTCTAGAACTCTCTTTTAAACATATCTAACCAACCCCAAGTGAAATCAAAGATTAAAAAGCTAAAACCAAGAGATTCAAGTGTTGGAAGGTTCACTAGGGTTTGTAGAGTCCAAGTATTCCTTTGGTGTTATAGTTGGAGGTTTTATTCTAGTGGAATAATTTGATCCAAAAAAATTTCTTATGTGATTGAGGTAAGGTTTCATCTCTATTACATGTTATTCAGGTTGATTGATTGTTGTACAACTTTATTGAGGAAAGAAAGTGAAAAAAGAAGTTCAAATATGAATTTGATTATATTTTGAGTAGTAAATTAACTTGAGCTATAATTATTAGCATTTTTTTAGCATAATCTGGTTATGAGGGATAATAATGATGTTGAGAAAGTGTTGTATACAACTGTATAAGGGGTTGTGTTGAAGTTGTTGTTATAAATTGATTATGAGAAGAAGTTTTAGGATTGTATTGGGTATAATTTGAATGAAATCTCTTAATCATGGAATTGTTGATGTTGTTATTGTTATTTAGGAGTTGATTTGGAATATGGTGGAAGTAGATAAAATAGGGGAAGTGCTACCCAAATTCCGCTAGCTCTCTAATTACTCTAGTTTGAACTTATGAGTGTTTTTAAGAGTTAACTCTAGTATGAATCCTCTTGAATGTAGATTTACAAGCTTGAGAGGATAAGCGTTAAGTAGTTAAGGAGACGACAAGGTATGTTAAGGCTAACCCATTCATTCTTATGGCATGATCATTTCGATTCAAACATATGTACAAATGTACTCCATGATTACTCCATTTATAGAAATACTAAAGTTTATAGTTCTTGATGTTCTCATGATATTATTGAGCTTTGTTGCATGATTATTGATCTTGTTCATTGTTGTTGATCTCATCTTATGATAGTTGTTCCTTCAAGGTGAGATATAGCGATGATGATGATTTCAAAATGGAAATCGGAGGTTTACCGACCTTATGTCACTCTGATAGAGTTATAGCTTTTATTTGGCTTCTCATGCATGCTATATATATATATATGTATGTATGTATTTTCTCGCACCGCGTCGCGCTATAGTCGGCCAGGCAGGTACATAGATGTGCATACCACTGCAGTGGGCAGGTTATGATGTTACCCCAGATGCGGGATGATGATGATAACACCGATCCTAAATGGCCGGGCAGGATATTATATACGTATGTATGAATTTTTTTTTTAAAAAAAGCTAAGCATGAATGATATCCGCCTTAAGAGGCAATCAGATGTACAGGTTATTTCTCCTATCTTATGTTTCCTTCATATTTGTGTTGTTATTCATGCCTTGCATATTTAGTACATTATTCGTACTAGCGTCTTTTTGTTTGTGGACACTGCGTTCATGCCCGCAGATAGGCAGGGAAACGGATCAGACCCCTAGTCTTTATCAGCGATTGCACAATAGCTCTCCATTTGTTCCGGAGCTGCGGTTTTGTTGGTATTATTCTTTTGTGTACATACATGGGATGGCATGGTCCTGACCGAACTTTATAATGTTATGCAATCCATGTAGAGGATCGTTGATAGATGTATATAGCTAGAGGTCCTATAACCTCATCGGTTCATATTTTGTATATCATTTTTGGCAGCCTTATCGGCTTGCGCATATGGGCATAGTTTATTATGATTATATAGATGTGCATTTATCTTTTGGACTAATACCCTTACAAATTATGATAGTTATGAGTTATCTTTGTGGTCCACCTAGATATGATTATAAGATGTACGATAAGAGGTGCTTGGGAGGTTAGCTCTGGGTGCCCGTCATGGCCCTCTGGTTGGGTCGTGACAAAAGTGGTATTAAAGCAGTTCGTCCTAGGGTGTGTCTATGAGCCATGTCAATTAGAGTCTTGTTTATGGGTGTGAAGCGTGCCATACTTATAAATAGGAGGTTGCGGGGCATTTAGGAATGATTAACCGTTCTTTCTCATCTTAGATCAGCCGATAGAGTCATGTTGTAAGGCCTCCCCTTTTTCTGACAGCGTGTTATGATTTCAGCAATACATGTGAAGAGAAAAGCTACAGCGGACCAGAAAGGAAAGTCAATAGAAGGAAAGAGAACTAAACAGGTACCACCTACAGAGGTAGAGGAGGGCGAGTCCCATAATGAGGTGCCATCTCAGTCCCCTCATACTCTGCCCACTCTAAAGAAGCATAGAGGAGCCCCAGCTCCAGCTCCAGCACCCCAGTTCTTCCCCCAGATGCCTCAGGCCAAGAGAAGAGAGAGGCTATTCAGTTGTTGACCCAGTTAGTAGCTGCTCTGGCTCAGCGAGAAGGTGCGGGTCATGGTGATAGGGCTGTTAGTGCCAGAGTATGTGATTTCATTAATTTGAACCCTCTAGAATTATTCGGGTCAAAACCAAATGAGGGTTCGCAGAACTTCATAAATGAGATGTTGAGGACATTGTGGGTAATCCATGCTTTTGATTTTGAGTCGGTAGAGTTGGCCTCTTATATATTACGGGATGTTGCTGTTCATTTGTATAATACTTAGATGTCTTCTAGAGGGGTTAACGCACCTCTACCTGTATGGCAAGAGTTTGTAGATGCTTTTCTTTGGCACTATTTGCCACCAGCGATTCAATGGGCCAGAGCTAATAGGTTCCTGAACCTTAGACAGGGGAACATGAGTGCTTGGGAGTATAGTCTTCATTTTAATTCACTGGCCAGGTATGCTTCAGCTATCGTAGTTGATATGGGCGATCGTGTCCACCGATTTGTGAGTGGTTTGGAGCCACATTTGATTAATGATTGTTTGATGGCCTCGCTTTAGGAAGGTATGGATGTTTCTCGCATTCAGGCCCATGCCTAGAATCTGGAGGAGCGACAGCAGCAGTGGAAGAGTGAGTGTGAGCATGATAGGGGTTATAGTAAGAGAGCCAGATCCTGAGGTGCTGTTAGTGAGTTTAGAGGGGGTCAATGACAGCAATATTCTAGGCCCTCGGGCAATTCAGCGGCTAGTGCACCTCCATGATTTGCAGGCCAGAGATTTGATCGACCTATTCATTCCAGACCATGTCAGAGTTCCAGAGCCTCAGGTTCTCATTATAGGGTGATCCAGGCCAGATGAGGCCACCTTTACCACAACGTACTCACTGTGGTAAGCTACATTCGGGAAAGTGCCACTTAGGATCAAATGCTTGTTATCAGACAAGCGATATGATGCGAGACTATCCATCGAGAGGTGGTAGAGGTATAGTACAGCCTACAGGGTTAGCAACAGGTTCTTTATCGTCTGTACGCCCTCTAGGGAAAATCTCTCAGACATCAGCAGGCCGTGGTAGAGGCAGAGGGGGAGCGTCCAGTTCAAGCGGTCCACATGTCACACCCAAACACTGGTAGGGCATGACGGGTACCCGACTCTCATCAGAGTCGAGTGAACCCTTAGACATTCGCTCTATCAAAACCTGTCATTTCAAAAACTTTTAAGACCATAAAACTTTTCCAAATAGAAATCATTATCTTTATAACGATTATGAAAACTTTCAATCAAATAAGTACTTTAAACCAATTGAAATCATCTAAAATACATACTGTTTTAAAATCCACAAATGACTCAACTGACATCACTTTGTTGACATCTCGACAAACATACCACAGGACACTGTCTGCAGAAGTCTCTAAGAAGTAAACTAAACATTATGAGCTAGGACAAGGCCTGGCATACCTATAATCATACATATCTATACATGACTCAGCGCAACTCCAGAATGAGGTGGAACTTGCCAATCCCAACTGACGTTCAAGCATCCTAGCTAACTACTTAACCTGCCAAATAATCTGGGGCTGCGGGCATGAACGCAGCATCCCAAGGCAAAAGGACATCAGTACGGACAATGTACCGAGTATGTAAGGTGGTAACAAATCATAATCATAATTTGACTTAGGAGAGAAGAAATCACAATCTAACTCAATACATGCAGCCTTCGCTAGAAGAAACATAAATATGCACACGAAGTCTCAAAACAATCTTTAAGTAAATAATGCAATCCAACACACATGCCGCTTCCGACATGCTAATAGAATTGTCCCTTTGGACGGCCGCTTCCGGCTTAGCTAGGGTGGCCCCTTCGGGCAGCCGCTTCCGGCTTAGCTAGGGTGGCCCCTTCGGGCAGCCGCTTCCGGCTTAATATCACCATCATATCAACACAAACTCAATCCACAAATGTAAATTTCTATTCAAATCATAATTCACTAACCAATTCATCACAATCTAGTTCCTTAGTCTTTCATAAGAATTTATCACATTCGCATCTCACTAAACTTAGGAGGACATACATCTAGGTTTGAGGGTAGAATTGTTATGAAATTCTTAGTACTTATATTCTACTCAATTTCATCTTATTGACCTACCCAATGAATAAATGATCATATCAATACAAAGGGATGATACTATGGAATGTAAACAAAAATCGTAAATGAAATGTAGTAGTAAAATCTCGCACCCCCTTTGGAGTGGTTTTGAAATTCAAAGTTTATGTTTCCTTTAGTATAAAACTCTTTTCCTCAAAATCATTAGTAAAACCATATACACAACCCAAATTGGCACCTTATGGGTGTTCCCTTCGGAACAGAATAGGAGTACAATATCAATAAGCCTTCACAAGAAACATTTAGACCTTACTCGTCTAAGAATGAAATCATATGGAGTACATATAAAATGAATAACAACAAGAATCATGCCAAAGGAAGGAAGGTTTGCCTTACATACCTTGTCTCTTCTCAAGTTAACCATAACTTGAGTCTCGGGCGTCACCAATCTACAAACAATACCAAATATTCCAATAATTAAATTAAGATACTCTTTCAAACCAATCCTTAATTACTTAGGAATCTAACGATATTCGGGCAGCGTCTTCACTAAAAACATAATAATCCTCGTGATTCCAACTTAGCCAAATTATCAATCAGAATACCAACAACAATATCAACAAATGCATATACAAATAGAATTGAATCCATTCTTAAATCACTTCCAAAACAGCCCACGCGATAACAATAACAATTTATCCGACTTCCGATATAACTTTCGTATTTCTTTCATCTAGCAACGTAGATACGACTCAGATAACTCAAATACATCTAGGAGAGAGGATTTATTACCTTATATGCCAAGAACTACTCTTCTTCCACCATACTTCACTTTGAAGAAAGTCAGGATCCAACAACATGACAAAACGGAATAACGAGATCGATACGGTGCGCGAAATCCCTAACACAATTGGATAACATTGCTGCCCATTTTCTCTTAATGAGACTTCCTATAATTGAAGAAAGAAAAATATACACACACATATCGCCATACTAACTAAACGTTGCTACCCCAACTTTCACCACAACTCCACTCTATTAGCTTCTTAATGTATTCATTATTTTAATGGACAAAAAGGAGGTTATATATTTTTCCCACTTAGTGGACAATGGGTCCACATCATTTACGTTACATAAATGCTTGAATTGTGCTAAAGTACCACCTCCACATTTGTAATGAATAGTCAATGCATGATCATTATCCATGGCCACGTGGAAATTATACACTTATCCCATTCTACCTAACTTATCCTTTTAACCCCCACTTAATTACATTTATCCACCAACTAATTCTTTGTCCCTGCTAAATCTTGGCAATTAACTAATTGCTAATAATTAATTTCTTGTTCTCAATTCACTTAAACATGAATCACTTCTAACACATTTCATAAGCTCATTATCATTATCACGTAATATAATACTAGTCCATAGCCTTTTTTGTCACACACAAAATATTATTTCCAATCATCGTTGTCACTCTTTACCATCTTAAATCATTTCAGGACTTCATCCTTTTATACATCGAGCTTGTAAATTGCATGCTTGAATATGACCAAATCCTTCGGGCTCGGTTAAATTTTCTCATGTTGGGTGGTTCAATTTCCTAATCCAAAAATACGTGATGTTATAGCTTGGACCATATTTAATTCGAATAAATTTCGAACCTTGACGAAACTTATTTTCTTCGATTTGTTTGACTTCTAATCCTTAAAATACATCTGTACTCACTCTAACCACCTATAAGCTTGGGGGATAACCTCATTTCCGTTACTAGTGCCATTTAACTCACACATTTTCCAACGCATGAAAACTCGGGATGTAACACCACAGAACCGCATTTATGCATTGGTAGGTCGGTAGGATCTTGAGTCTTCACTTGATGTTGTTATAGGTATATTATCAGTATCTTCTCACGATGTATATGCATTGATTGATCCAGGTTCTACATTATCGTATGTTACTCCTTATATTGTCGGTCAGTTTGTGGTGAAACCTGAGTCAATTAAACTTTTCAAAGTGTCTACACCCGTTGGTGATCCAGTGATAGCTAGACGGGTATATAGAAATTGTGTGGTTATAGTCTGTGATCGTCATACTATGGAAGATTTGATTGAGCTAAGTATGGTAGATTTTGATGTTATTATGGGTATGAATTGGTTGGCTTCTTGTTATGCCAATGTTTATTGTAGGACGAAAATAGTTCGTTTTCAGTTTCCAGGAGAACCAGTTCTAGAGTGGAAGGGTAATACTGTGTCTCCGAGAGGTAGGTTTATTTCCTATCTCAAGGCAAGGAAGATGATTGCTAAAGGCTATATTTATCATCTAGTACGGGTTCAAGATATAGAAGCAAAGCCACCGACTCTTCAGTTTGTTGAAGTAGTCAATGAGTTTCCAGATGTGTTTTCAGACGAGCTTCCAGGCCTTCCACCAGAACAGGAGATTGATTTTGCCATTGATGTGTTATCGGATACTAAACCAATATCTATTCCTCCTTATAGAATGACACCTGCAGAATTAAGAGAGTTGAAGGAGCAAATAAAAGATTTTCTAGAAAAAGGCTTTATCAGGCCTAGTTCGTCACCGTGGGGAGCACATGTGTAGTTTGTAAGAAAGAAGGATGTTTTGTTGGGGATGTGTATTGACTATAGGTGTCACGACCCAGCCAGAGGGCCATGACGGGCACCCGGAGCTAACCTCCCGAGCATATCTTATCATACATCTTATAATCACTGAGCTATACTATCTCCTGTAAGATTAACATAATGGACTCTGCATCAAGAACTCACAAGCAGCAGATATATTATATATACATACGTGCTGAGGATAGTAGTGCAAGCCGACTAGGCCGCTACATATGATGTACCACAAAAATGAGAGCCGACAAGGCTGCATAACATCCCAACTACATACAACTGTCTACAGACCTCTTTGGAACACAAGCTGTAGAAGGGACAAGACAAGGCCCCGTCATATCCATATCTACATGTAAAAATAGCATACCAAAAGGGACTGCAGCTCCGATCCGAGTGGAGTGCACTGTCTGTAGCTGAATGGAAGACTTACTGAGCTGGATCGCCTGTCTGGCTACCTGAACCTCCGGGAATTAACGCAGCGCCCCCAAGAAAAAGGGAAGTCAGTACAAAACAATGCACCGAGTATATAAGGTAAACGATAACTGAAACTGAACTGAAAATAGTAGAATCTGGAGGCCAAAGAATTCCCAGAATATCTCAACTGACCTGTCTCATATGAAATGCAATATATTATTAATATATATCTCACTAACCAAGTGGCCAGGCAACTATAAAATCTCACTGGCCAAGTAGCCAGGCAATATGTCTCACTCACCTGTCGGCCAGGCAATATGTCTCACTGACCCGTAGGCCAGGAAATCTTGCTCACTGATTCGTAGGCCAGGCATATCTGTCTCACTAACCCGTAGGTTAGGCATATCTGTCTCACTGACCCGTAGGTCAGGCAAAAGAAAATGTCTCACTGACCAAGTGGCCAGGCTAAAGAAAATATATGTATATCATGCATATGTTAAAAATACTGATACGGTAACATGCCTCTTCTGTCTCTCTATAAACTCAAGGACATAGTGAGGGGATATGGCCCCTCGGAAATAACAACATAACACTCGGAAACTACGCAATAATATGACAAGCTCTACTTTGACAAACCCCTTGTCATAAGGTTCATTAAATTTTTTTACCATATATGGAATCATGCTAAGAAAAGAAGGAACAACCTTGATATACCTTTTGGGTCTCCTTAGCAACTCAACGCTTATCCTTCTGAGCCTGTAAATCTACATTTAAGATGATTCGCACTAAGGGTAAGTCATTGAAACACTTACAATGTCAAATTAGATTAATTGGTAAGCTAAAGAAAATCAGACAACATTTCCCTTATATCTTCTACCTCCTCCAATCTTCAAAACAACTCCCAAAGCATAATAAAACATCAACTATTCCATAATCAAAAGATTACATTCAAACTACACTCAATTCGATCCCAAAACTATTTTTCATAATCAATCCATAACAACAACTTTATACAACCCCTTATACACTTATATACGACAATTTTTTAACATCATTATTATCCTTCATAATAATATTATGGTCAAATTATGCTAGCAATCTTAACTCAAGTTAATTCACAACTCAAAATATCATCAAATGTATATTTGAACTTTTCCTCCAATTTCTTCTCCTCAAATCTTAACATAATTATCAAACAAACTCATAAACATGAAACTAAGATGAAATCTTACCTCAAAATTCAAGAACACTTTTATTCCATGGTTACTCCACCATAAAAATACTCACCCAAATCTTCAAGAAGATGAGACAAGTGTAGACCTCACTTGGAACCTTTAACCACTTTAATCTTCACTTTGATCCTTGGTTTAGGCTTGGAAATATGATAGAATATGTTTGGAGAGGTTTCTAGACTTGTAGGAATACATGTGCATGTTGTGGAAGGGTCTAGAGTTGGGAAATGACCCAAAAATGACCAAAAGGGGTCCTTATATAATTGCCAAGGTCTGCTCCACCGACCTAAAAAGTTTGCGCACTATAGTAGCGCGTCGGGCACTGTAGCTATCCCATTCGCGCAATGTAGTTGCGCGTCTCTGCTCTGCCGGCCTAACTTGTAACGTCCTTAACTCTCTACTTTGATGTCATATCGATTAGAGGTTTGTCGCGTTGGAAACTAGAATTGATGAACTTCATTTTAGGCTTTTACTTTACCTCAAAACTCTTCGTATGCTAAAAGATATACTTCTCTAAAGTTGACCAAAAATTTCCGTCCAAAAGTTTGCCAAATTTTCCCAAATTTTCGACAAACTTATTTTCTTCGATTTGATTGATCCCAGAACCTTTATAAACTTAATTAACATTTATTAAGAGTATTCCTTAACCTTATAAGGGTTCCATGAACTCTCCGAGCTTACGTTAGTTCACTCACGACGCAAATGACGTGAAAATGTTTGAGGTATAACAATCAACAACCATAAGACAACGATCAATAATATCATAAGAACATCAAGAACCATAAATTTATATCATATCTAGGAATGGGGACATTATGGATATCATTTGAATGGATTTGTATCAAAGGATCATGTCGTAAGGATGAAGCGGATAGCCTTAACATATCTTTTCGTCTCCTTAACTACTTAACGCTTATCCTCCCAAGCTTGTAAATCTACATTCAAGATGAGTCACACTATGGGTAAGTCATTGAAATGCTTATACGGTCAAAATAAATTAATAAATGAGCTAACGGAAAATTGGGCAGCATCTCCCCGTGCCTTTTCTATTTCCTCAACTCAAAAACAACTCCCAAACCACAATAAAACATCAACAATTTCATAATCAAAATATTACATTCAAATTATGCTTAATTCAATCCCAAAACATCTTTCATAATCAGTCCATAACAACAATTAATACCTCATATGAGCCTCTTATACTTTCTTTAACAATAATACAAGGATATTCATCAATCAACTTTCAAATACACTAACATATGGGAATGATATACATTTCCCTTCTTCTCACCCATGAGGTATAAATTAAATAATATCTTAACAACATCAAGTTCTATCCTAATTCATGGAAATCATCCTAATAACACAGCAACAACATGATCAAGATCAATTCACAACTCAACTTATAGCCAAAAACAAGTTTAAGCTTTCTCTCCACCATTTCCTCATTTAACAAGTAGTAGAAAAGCTAACTAATTCCATGATCATGAAAAAAAGTAGTAGCTTACCTCCAAAGCCCAATAACCATCCAACATAGAAGTTTCTTTACCCTTAAATTCTTCCCAAGGTCAGCACAAGAAGCAACACTAGGATTCAATATAAAACCCTAATCTTGAATCACTTGCTTTGCACTTTTAATCTTTGATTCTTCTTGAGGATTGGTTAGATATGGTTAGAAGAGAATTCTAGAGCTTTCATGGACTTTGGGAAATGTTGAAATGAGCTAAAATGAACAAGGGTAAAAAATATATATAAAAAGTAGGCTGCCACCGCCTCAGATATACGGTCCAATATAGGGACCGTAAATTATTTACGCTCCGTACATTTGGACCGTAAATCACCAACAGAAAGCCACCACACACTGATTCAATTTTCGGTGAGGTCCATAAATTTCACGGTCCGTATACCATATATGGTCAGTGAAACCCATCGTAAATCTCAAATTTTGTCGAAACGTATTCTCGTCGATTCATTGAGCCTCTAATCCTTCCAACACCTACTAAACATGAACTTAACCCCTTATAACTATAAGATAAACTTATCTAATCTCGTTTAACCTTGATAACTCTAGTGTCTATGACTAGAACCACTAACACACGACGAATCTCAATGTACAAAACTACGAGGTTAACATACTTGCCCCCTTAGAAACATTCGTCCTCGAAGGTTAGACTCTTAGGGATTCAACAAAAAATTCGGCAGAGTCTCCCTTGTAACTATACCACTAACATCCTATCAAAAAACCCAAAATATACAATGCCTCACAGGGCCACAACAATGATAACAATAATGGCCCCACATGACCAAGAAATCATAAAAAGAAGCATTACGCACCTGAAGACAATGATGTCTCTGTCTGAACCTCCTCTTAGAGTGGAAACAAGTGTGGATATCGAGACCTCATATCTTCTTCTGCTTCCCAGGTCATTTCTTCCTTAATCCTATTCCTTCAAAGGACCTTCACTAAAGCTACATCTTTAGGCCTCAATCTCTGAACTTGCCTATCTAGAATAGCAATGGAAACTTCTTCTTAAGATAGTTGCTCGGTAACTTGAACATCATCTACGGGTACAATTCTAGAAGGATCTCAAATATAGTTGCGAAACATTGATACATGAAAAACCGGATGGACTGACTCTAAATCTGAAGGTAAATCAAACTCATAGGCTACCTGGCCCACCCTGCGAAAAATCCTGCAAGGCCCAATATACCGAGGGCTAAGCTTACCCTTTTTGCCAAATCTCATGACGCCCTTTGTTATACCCCGTATATTTATACATCAAATTATTCGCAAGCAAGTCGACTCAAGATAAAGGGGGAGTCATTTTCGGACACGAAATAGAAACCTTTAAATTTCAATTTTAAATTAGAACATGAATTATTTATAAATTTTATTTGGTATGGAAATATTATTGGACATTAGGAACTAATTAATTATGATTAAATTATTAAGTAGGGATTAGGGATTAATTAATTAATTAACTAATTTAATTTTTAAATAGTGGGCCCCACCCGTTTTAATAAAAAAAACAAAACAAACAAATCAGCAAATTAATTTTCATGAGTCACAAAGGAGGGGAACGTGTATATCAATGGCCAACCATATATATAGTGGTGTCAAGGACAAAATTTGCCATTCATAATTCATTTTGCACAAAACTAGTTAAAAAAGAAAAGAAAGAACATTGCCATGGCTGCCACCTTTCGGCCAGCCATGGCTGTTGGGAAAACATATTTGGTTCCTTGTTTTGATTAATTTTCAAGTGTAGTACAAATTCAAGGAGGTGATAGCAACATTGGATTTTAAGTTGGAGAAGAAGAAATTGCGAAATTGGAGCAATTAAGAGTAGAATTTCCTCCCAGAAAATTTAGGAAAGATTTTCTTGTTTTATGATGTAATTGTGTTAATAGTATTGTAATGGAATTATTAGAATTGGATTGGACGAAATTGGAATTAAGAAAATGCATGAAATCGATGTTATAGGAAATTGTGGGTTGAAATGGATTAAGAGAAGTTCTTGGGTTGTTAGAATTGTTATGGGTTGAATTGTGAGAATTTTATGTGTATATCGTTGTTGTTGGTATTTCTGTGTTGACAAGAGGACAATTAGAAATTCGGGTTAGGCGGATATATAGGGGAAATGCTGCCCGATTTTCGTTAAGCCCTAAACTAATGGAAAACCCTAAACGAGAATGTATAGGTTAAAGAACAAGTTCTACAAAGTGATGGGCTATGGATTTACGAACTAGAAAGTATAGTTACTGACAATAACGTTACCTTTATGTTAATTAGGATAAAAGAGCGACAAAGTGTACAGTTTTGCGATTAGTCGTCAACAGGTATGTGAAGCTATCCCTTCTTTCTTTTGGCATGTCTTAGATTTAACTGATGAATGATATGAACTGTGGGGTAATTCCATTCATAAGCTTTGAGTGATATTTATGATTCTTATTCACTTCTTGATGTTACAATTCTCAAGTGATTGAGCCTCCCTCTTCAGTTTTCTGTACGTTGGTTAATAGTCGATATATATCCGTTCCTATTCTTAGGAACTCTATGATAACTAGTGGCTGGACTTCTATAAGGTGTTTCATACTATAGTGACATATGACTATGATCCTTAAGGCTTTGTGATATACTCGTGATGACATTCAAGGGATGTTAGATATGTTGCGAGTGACATTCGAAAGGTATTTGATACGACTATTGTCATGATTTTCAAATTGTAATTCGTGTTGATTATTCTATTGAGTCTTTGAAAATGTTTTTAAATTGCATATAGTTTCTCACTACTCTGCTCGTGCATGCCTCAATATGTCTTTCACTGAGTCTCGGGCCAGGATATGTATTCGTGTACAGTTTCCCTACATTGTTCACCGAGTTCCTCACTAGAGGGCCGGGTACGGTATATATATATATATATATATATATATATATATATTATGGTGTTATGCTGTGTTATGGTGTTATGCTGTGCTACGGAGTTATGCTGTGTTACGGAGTTATGCTGTGTTATGGAGTTATACTGTGTTCTGGAGTATGCTGTGTTATGGCGCCAAAGACGGGGTGGCGACCATGTTCACTGAGTCCCATAATGGGCCGGATATGATATATGATATTGACATGCATGATTTATGTTTCAATGGAAAGCATTTTGGTATTCTGGTTATTGTACTCGTTTTCTGTACTCCTTATTTCAGTTATGATCTTGTTTACTGTATTTCATGCTTTACATGCTCAGTACATATTCCGTACTGACCCCCTTTCTTCTGGGGGCTGCGTTTCTTGCCCGCAGGTGTAGATACTCGCTTTGGTGATCCGCCAGCTTAGGACTCCCTTTCTGCTGTCTTGGAGAACTTCGTTGTTCCGGAGTCTAGACTTTTGGTTTGAATCTTATGATATATATATATATATGTATATGCTATCCAGGGGTACGACGAGGCCCTGTCCCGTCATATTTCGCTATTCGTACTCTTAGATGTCTGTAGACATATGTGTGGGTTGTGTATGGGTTCTGTTCAGCTGTGTCTATAAGATGTGCTGTGGTTTGATGTTCGTCTCTAGTAGCAGCCTTGTCGGCTTGCATACGATATTGATATGTGATGGCAGCCTTGTCGGCTTGTGTATTATTTCATGATATGATTAGTTGTGACTCCTCAGGAGACCGTTGATCTGGAAGTATATATATATGATGATGTTTCGAATTTTGGAGTTCGTTTATAAGTTTCCGTATTGTCATAGTTTCAGTTAGATGTTATATGTAACAGGTTGGTATACGGGTGCCCAGTTCGGGCACCAGTCACGGCCTACGGGGTTGGGTCGTGACAAAAGTGGTATCAGAGCAGTTCGTCCTCGGAGTGTCTACAGACTATATCTAGTAGAATCTTGTTTATCGATGTGTTGTGCACCACATCTATAAACAGGAAGCTACAGGACATTTAGGATGTTACCTTTCTTTCATATCTAAGATCGTGCGATAGAGCCCAGCCATAGGAAATGAAATTCCTTATACTAATTTTTGATTTAAGCTGAAGAACGACATCGGCAGAAGAAAGTGACCGATGATATTGGCAGTTACAAGGTACACAGGTAAGTTACGGTGCGAAAGAGGCATGTTGGATAAGGTAAGAATCTTGAAACATGAATGAAACGTTAAGTTGGAGGATGAAAGAGGAGGTGGATAGGAAAGTATAGCAGAACAGATCGTCAAAGGATCAGGTACGTCTCGAGGTGTGATATGTGAGGTAAGTTCCGACACCTTTATACCTTTTACTCGAAGTTGGGAGCCCTGTGTGGCTATGATACGATATGATATATGTGCATATATGTTGGCCCTGTGAGGCATTGCTGGTATTTCCTGCGTGAAGATTCTGAGATAGTAAGAAGTACAGAGGAAACTCTGCCCAAATTTTCCCAGGAATAGGAAAAGAAGAGAATGAAATATAGGTTCATAATATGCTTTGAAAGTTGATACCGATAGGGTAAAATTATTATGATGGACTAAAGCTTTAATAGATACCCTCCATGTCATTCGTAAGGGGCACCATTCTTACTTGGGAAATTTTATTTTGGAAAAAGCATATATGAGCAGCAAAGTTTGGAATTCATTTGGACGGACCAGAATACTGTCCAACCGCATTTTTGCCTTAAGAGAAGCTTATGTTGAAGGGAAAAAACATCCGGTATTTAAGTTTCACTTCTATTGAAAAGTACAAAGCATACAGCAAGTAGTTTGTGAATTAGATAATTCGTTCACGACTCAAGAATAAACCTTGAGGTAAACCATGTGAATCAAGCACTAGAAGTCCTGTGGTGCTTGTCGGATTCTAGTAACATTTTATTAGTTCTCAATCAACTAGTTAGAGATGGAATTTGTGGAAGGAAAACTTAAATTTGTGGGCCGTCTAGGATCATGTATTTCATATGTTGTTGGTGAGATGCTAGGATGATTCGGAAAGGCTTGTGATACTAAGGGATGATTTAGAAAGAGGTGGCAACTTGTAACAGAACATTTTATTGAGGTATCAAATGAACCGATAAGTAGGGGTAAATTACGACGAGTTTACAGTCAAAAGGAGTAGTAGTATGATTGAGACAAAAGTACGGGGGAGGAAGAGTTATGACGAATTATGAAGGTATTGATAAGACAGCATGTGAGATATTAAGTGTAAAGATTGATCAGAAAGAGTGACGGGTTAAGCACGCCTAGTCCATAGAGTGTAATTAAAACATAGTAAGAATCGTGAATAAGATTAAGAAGTGTTACGTTATAGGATGGATTACGAACATGATGTAATGTGAATACCATAAGGATTGCTATAGAAATGAGTAAAGCCTAGCAAGGAAGTAACTAAAGAATACGATGTGATTAGTGTGAAACGGAAAAGAAAATGTAGAACGAATAAGGAAGACTTACAAAGTTCTACAAGGAAAGTTCAGAATGGAGATCAAGTGGTAACGAAAGTGAAAGCGAGCACAGGAAGAGAAGGAGTTAATTGAAAGAAGAAGATAAGAAGAAAGCGAGTGGGATTACAGTATAGCGATGTGTTATGACGTATAGCTAAGAAAACGAGTAATATAAGCGACAGAATTGTGAAAGCCCAAACTAAAGAAAGATGAGCAACAGGACAGAATGAATGCCAGAAATGACTGGTATGATAAGAACAAATAGGGATGAACAAAATATACTATGGAAATAAGAAAGGGGTTATGTAGAAATAATGTTCTCTGAAGGATACAGGAGTAGCATAAGAATCCTTGTGTATAGAATAAAAGATGGACATAGACTGGAGAAATGAAAGGAATACTAAATGAAGCACTCAAGACGGACGTAATTAATTAAGTATGAGTATAGGACAAAAGGGAAATATATAGCTATGAACTTAAGGTGTAGTATGACGAGAAGGTGATAAGACAAGACCACTATTAAGATGAATTTTATATGATTTTGAGTAAGTTAGAAGTTAACGTTGGGTATACAACAAGGGTGAAAGAGCATAAGGCATAAAGGAGTACTGCATGTGTATGACTTCACCTTGGAAATGGTGAAATCCTTAAAGGACAAGGATTGCGGATTTGTGAAACAACTGATGTATTGTAAATATATTAAAAGAAACAGATGATATCCGTTCGGATAAAGATAGTGTTATGAGAAAGCTTGAGACACTTATCATTAGAATATAAGTGCTACTGAACGGAGAATTTGAAATGACGATAAGCACTACCTAATTATTGATTGGAATGATAGGAATGTGGCTTCGAACAAATTGCTACATTAATTACATTACTCGAGTACGAACCATTAGATAAGATTTTGTACTATATATCGGGAGTTCTCATCGCCTTGTGATTGTGTTAGGGTTTCATACATGGGTAATCTAAGTTATAGATGATATACAAGAAGACATGGATATGGTGCAGTATACCAAATGTATTGGAAAAGAATCATATGAATTTAAAAATTGGAAATAGGGACATAGAGTGGAATATAAATAGATAATGATGCGAGTACACCCAAAGGGGGGGAAACGGATGAGAGAAATGCAGGTGTAAGATGAAATCAACTGACACTGCAACACGTTTAATGTGAATACTTAAACTTCAAATGAGACCCCATGCTGAAACAAGTTAGTGAGATCTGAAAGCCATCGACAAACGGATAGAAGCCAAGATGGTATTTGAGACAGTGCTGAGAATTATTGGTACAGACTTTGGATAATATGACATCAGAAGGTGGATGCTTATAAAAAGGAAGAATATGACAAGAGAATGGTAACGAGTAACTTAAAAGATATTATAAAGGATGGCAAGGCTATACTGGACTAGGGGTTGAGATGTTGACAACGGAGCTATTAGCTAATGATATTGTGACACATAAGTAGCAAAGGAGAAAGGACAGGAAATCTCTCCTATAGCAGGATATGAGGAAAACCAAATGGTCAATAAAGGAAGGGAAAGGAATATGACAAGACAGGCTACGAGCGAGTTTTAGTACGGATGAGTCATGTAAAACATAATGAACCAGAAAAAGGAAAGACTATGACTAAGGTGGAATATACTTTATAAAAGTTGTACAAGAATAGTTATGCAATCTACGAATATTAGTATGGTAAGAATGAGACCAAGTGTGTACTTGATAATAAGAGTAAGGATTCAGTAATAGCAATGCGGTTATGATATTTTGGGTACATCAAGGAAAGGTGTAAGATGGGTTGAGGCAAAACTACAGAGATATAATTAGTACTGAGGGCAAAAGCCATAGTTGAGCCTTTATATCAGTTGGAAGATATGAGAGAAGAATATAGGGCCTGCATAAAGACTAGCGAGGCAACGCTAAGGTATTTACGGGGCTGACTTGAGCACCTACACATACTTGTGTAAAGATTGCAATAGGATGCGTGGTAGGAAAACTAAGAGCAAATTTGAGTAAAGAGGCAATAGAATAGTTTGAGTCAAAAATAAAGAAACGACACGAGATAATATGCCTAAAGTATTACCAGTTACGTTAAGGGAAATTACGAAACGATTTAATCGGAACAATCAGAACAAGCGAGTTACGGGATGACAGTGAAGTCATAATATGAGGGGACCATAGCGTTATTTGATAACCAACCCTAAAGATCAAGATCAAGAAGTAAAAACAAGTGATAGTTAAAGACCTTTAAAAGAAAGTCAGAAAGTGACGCATGATGCTGAGGGTTCCAGAATACGGACTGTCACAACGAAGTAAAGCAGGGATATTAGAGTACAAAATGTTACCCTCTGGGAAGTTTCGTTTTACTCGTAAAACCTGTGAAGGGTCTACAGGTTACCAGAGGCATGCGATACTCCAGGGGTATTAAAGTCTAATGAACCGACGAGGGACGTCTGTGCGTTATAAAAATCATATTTAAAGATTAAGAGGTAAGATGAAGGAAACGGTATCTTAAGGGAATAACTATAGGAGAAGAAGGAGTCAAGTTAAGACTAAGCGCACAAGGAAGGAAGTAAGATTTCGACGGAAGATCTCGCAATACAACTGACAACGGACTACGAAGTAAGAGGAGAGTAAAGGCAATGACTTGGAATTATTACATCGGAAAGCAACAGAAAGAGGAGATATTACAGGAATGACTATGTAGAGGCCTGGAATGCGTTATAATGAATTATTGCGAACCGACAAATGAAAGAGGTATCTGAAGGGTATAATTAATTAAAAGGACACTTGAGAAAGTATTGGGAATTCAGAATCAGTCCAACATTCGAGGATGAATGTTCTAAAGGGGGGAAGGATGTTATACCCCGTATATTTATACGTCAAATTATTCGCAAGCAAGTCAACTCAAGATAAAGGCGGAGTCATTTTCGGACACGAGATAGAAACCTTTAAATTTCAATTTTAAATTAGAACATGAATTATTTATAAATTTTATTTGGTGTGAAAATATTATTGGACATTAGGAACTAATTAATTATGATTAAATTATTAAGTAGGGATTAGGGATTAATTAATTTAATTTTTAAATTGTGGGCCCCACCCGTTTTTAAAAAAAAAACAAAACAAACAAATCAGCAAATTAATTTTGATGAGTCACAAAGGAGGGGCACGTGTATTTCAATGGCCAACCGTATATATAGTGGTTTCAAGGACAAAATTTGCCATTCATAATTCATTTTGCACAAAACTAGTTCAAAAAAAAAAAAACAACATTGCCATGGCTGCCAACTTTCGGCCAGCCATGGCTGTTGGGAAAATAATATTTGGTTCCTTGTTTTGATTAATTTTCAAGTGTAGTACAAATTCAAGGAGGTGATAGCAACATTGGATTTTAAGTTGGAGAAGAAGAAATTGCGAAATTGGAGCAATTAAGAGTAGAAATTCCTCCGAGAAAATTTAGGTAAGATTTTCTTGTTTTATGATGTAATTGTGTTAATAGTATTGTAATGGAATTATTAGAATTGGATTGGACGAAATTGGAATTAAGAAAATGCATGAAATCGATGTTATAGGAAATTGTGGGTTGAAATGGATTAAGAGAAGTTGTTGGGTTGTTAGAATTGTTATGGGCTGAATTGTGAGAATTTTATGTGTATATCGTTGTTGTTGGTATTTCTGTGTTGACAGGAGGACAATTAGAAATTCGGGTTAGGCGGATATATAGGGGAAATGCTTCCCGATATTCGTTAAGCCCTTAACTAATGGAAAACCCTAAACGAGAATGTATAGGTTAAAGAACAAGTTCTATAAAGTGATGGGCTACGGATTTACGAACTAGAAAGTATAGTTACTGACGATAACGTTACCTTTATGTTAACTAGGCTAAAAGAGCGACAAAGCGAACGGTTTTGCGATTAGTCGTCAACAGGTATGTGAAGCTGTCCCTTCTTTCTTTTGGCATGTCTTCGATTTAAGTGATGTATGATATGAAATTTGGGGTAATTCCATTCATAAGCTTTGAGTGATATTTATGATTCTTATTCACTTCTTGATGTTACAATTCTCAAGTGATTAAGCCTCCCTCTTCAGTTTTCTGTACGTTGGTTAATAGTCGATATATATCCGTTCCTATTCTTAGGAACTCTATGATAACTAGTGACTGGACTTCTATAAGGTGTTTCATACTATAGTGACATATGACTATGATCCTTAAGGCTTTGTGATATACTCATGATGACATTCAAGGGATGTTTGATATGTTCCGAGTGACATTCGAAAGGTATTTGATACGACTATTGTCCTGATTTAAAAATGGTAATTCGTGTTGATTATTCTATTGAGTCTTTGAAAATGTTTTTAAATTGCATATAGTTTCTCACTACTCTGCTCGTGCATGCCTCAATATGTCTTTCACTGAGTCCTGGGCTAGGATATGTATTCGTGCACAGTTTCACTGCATTGTTCACCGAGTTCCTCACTAGAGGGCCGGGTATGGTATATATATATATATATTATGGTGTTATGCTTTGTTATGGTGTTATGCTGTGTTACGGAGTTATGCTGTGTTATGGAGTTATGCAGTGTTCTGGAGTATGCTGTGTTATGGCGCCAACGACGGGGTGGCGACCATGTTCACCGAGTCCCATAATGGGCTGGATATGATATATGATATTGACATGCATGATTTGTGTTTCAAAGGCAAGCATTTTGGTATTCTGGTTATTGTACTCGTTTTCTGTACTCCTTATTTCAGTTATGATCCTGTTTACTGTATTTCGTGCTTTACATGCTCAGTACATATTCCGTACTGACCCCCTTTCTTCGGGGGGCTGCTTTCATGCCGGCAGGTGCAGATACTCGCTTTGGTGATCCGCCAGCTTAGGACTCCCTTTCTGCTGTCTTGTAGAGCTCCGTTGTTCCGGAGTCTAGACTTTTGGTTTGAATCTTATGATATATATATGTATATGCTATCCAGGGGTACGGCGGGGCCCTGTCCCGTCATATTTCACTGTACTCTTATAGGTCTGTAGACATATGTGTGGGTTGTGTATGGGTTCTGTTCAGCTATGTCTATACGATGTGCTGTGGTATGATGTTCGTCTCTAGTAGCAGCCTTGTCGGCTTGCATACGATATTGATATGTGATGGAAGCCTTGTCGGCTTGCGTATTATTTCATGATATGATCAGTTGTGACTCTTCAGGAGACCGTTGATCTGGAAGTATATGTATATGATGATGTTACGAATTTTGGAGTTCCTTTATAAGTTTCCGTTTTGTCGTAGTTTCAGTTTGATGTTATATGTAACAGGTTGGTATACGGGTGCCCAGTTCGGGCACCAGTCACGGCCTACGGGGTTGGGTCGTGACACCCTTCATAGGTGACACCTTCAAGAATACCCAATCATCTACTTGGAATTCTAAGTCTCGTTGGCGATTGTTTGCATAAGACTTCTGTAGGCTTTTTGGGTTGTCAATAACCGGTCCTGAATAAGCTTGACCTTCTCCACGGCCTGTTAGATCACTTGTGACCCTACTAACTTAGTCTCCCCTACTTCAAACCATCCAATTGGTGATCTACACTTCCGCCCAAATAAAGCCTCATACGGGGCCATCTGGATATTGGAATGATAACTATTGTTATATGCAAACTCAATGAGTGGCAAATGATCATCCCAACTACCTCCAAAGTCTAATACACATGTGCGTAGCATATCTTCGAGAGTCTAAGTAGTACGTTCAGCTTGTCCATCAATCTGGGAGTGGAATGATGTGCTAAGACTCACCTTAGTCCCCAACCCCTTCTGGAAAGACTTCTAGAAATTAGCTGTAAACTGCGCACCTCTGTCGGAGATAATGGATACTGGAACACCATGGAGTCGGACTATCTCCTTGATATAAAGCTTTGCATAATCTTCAGCTGAGTATGTAGTCCTGACAGGTAGAAAATGAGCTGATTTTGGATGTCTATCAACAATCACCCATATGGAATCAAACTTAAGCTGAGGATAAGGCAAACCCGCAATGAAATCCATGTTGAATACTTCCCATAGCCAAGTCGGAATTTCAATAGCTTGCAATAATCAACTGGGCTTCTGATGCTCAATCTTTACCTGCTGACAGTTATGACATTGATCTACGAACTCTGCTCTGCCTTTCCTTTCGTCCTTTCGTCCCACCAGTAAATTGACTTAATATCGTGATACATCTTTGTCACTCCCGCATGAACAGAATAACGGGAGCAATGGGCTTCCCCAAAATTCTGGCGACATAACCCTACAACATCAGGAACACATAGTCTGCCTCGGTACCTGAGAACTCCATCTACAGAAATCATAAATGGTGACTCTTTCTTCTCAGGAGATATATTTCTATAATGAACTAACATTAGATCCTCATATTGGTGCTCTTTCACCTCAACTACTAAAGAAGAGATAGCTGAATCCTAAATAGTAACTCCCGTATCACCCGAGTCCAATAATCGAAATGCTGAAGCTCACGAACTAATTCCTTTTTCTCTGGCTGGAATTCACATAAGCTACCCATGGATCTATGGCTAAGAGCCTCAGCTACTACGTTTACCTTTCCAGGATGGTACAAGATGCTAACATCATAATTTTTCAATAGCTCCAACCATTGCCTTCACCACAAATTCAACTCCTTCTGCTTGAAAATATACTGGACACTCTTATGTCCTGCATAGATATCAACATGGACATCATACAAATAGTGCCTCCACATGTTCAATGCATGAATCACCGCAGCCAACTCTAGATCATGGGTCGGGTAGTTTTTCTCGCGTTTCCGCAACTGCCGTTAAGCATAAGCAATAACTTTACTGTAAAGCAACAACACACACCCTAATCTAACACCTGAGGCATCATAATAAATAACATAGCCCTCCGATCCTTCTGGAAGTGTACGGACCGAGGAATCTATTCTTCAACTCCTGGAAACTGTGCTCCCAAGCATCCGTCCATTGAAACTTAGCTTTTTTCTGAGTAAGCTTCGTCAGTATTGTAGAAATAGAAGAAAAACCTTCTACAAATCTTCTGTAATAACCTGCCAAACCCAGAAAACTACGAACTTCAGTGGGAGTTGTAGGTCTCGGCCAAGTCTTCACAGTTTCAATCTTCTGGGTATTTACCCCTGTCACGACCCAACCCCGTGGGCCGTGACTAGTGCCCGAGCTGGACACCCATACACACCTACTTACCAATCGACATATCCCTAACTCATTCATATCCAACATATATCCATTTATATAGACACTGAGAACAGATGTCGTCATAAGCGGTCACATATATCATACATATCATATAGAAGCCGCCAAGGCTGTCGTGGAACATATTATCCAAAACATCTATATATACATACGTACAAGTCGTTAAGGCTATTATAGCAAATGGAACCGCTTAGACGCAAGCCACACAGACATACAGGCCTCTAACAAAGATAACAGAATCATATGACGGGACAGGGCCCCGCCGTACCCCTGAACATATACATACATATAGACAACAGAAGAGTCTGTACCAAAATGTAGGCTCCAGAACAAGGGAGCGATCCAGAGCAGCAAAATAGATGGCCTAAGCTGTCGGGTCACTCAAGTGAACGTTTGTACCTGCAGGCATGAAACGCAGCCCCCGAAGAAGAGGGGGTCAGTACGAAAATGTGCCGAGTATGTAAGGCATGAAGTACAGTACAGGGGATCATATCCAGAAATAGAAACTCTCCAGAACCAGTATAACTGTGTGAAATCATCAATACGTTTCCTTTATGTAGTGAAGTAGTATATTTCGAATCATGAATCATACACATATACAAATATATATATATATATATATATAACGTGTCCCGGCCCATTAGTGAGGGACTCGGTGAATAAGGTCATGCATGTCAACATGTCAACATCATATAGCATATATACATATAACGTGTCCCGGCCCTCTAGTGAGGGACTCGGTAGATAGAATCATGTATGTCAACATCATGTATCATGTTTACATATAACGTGTCCCGACCCTTTATTAAGGGACTCAGTGGATAGAATCATGCATGTCAGAATCATATACCATATATACATATAACGTGTCCCGGCCCTTTATTAAGGGACTCGGTGGATAGAATCATGCATGTCAGAATCATATACCATATATACATATAACGTGTCCCGGCCCTCTATTGCGGGTCTCGGTGAATAAAGTCATCATATGCCATCGTGGCCACCATCCCCGTATCATCATATCATCATATACATATACATATAATGTGTCCCGGCCCGCAAGTAAGAGGGACTCGGTGAACAATGCAGAGAAGTGCACACGATAACATATCCTGGCCCGGGCTCAGTTAAATCAAAACTGAGGCTTGCACGAACAGAATAATGCGAAACCATATGCACAAAAATCAAGACTCGGTAGACAAGTATACTTACCGACTCCTGAAGGCTCAGAAACAAGTTTCGGGTCAATCCGACTTAGTATGAGAAAGTTATGGACGCTTGAAGTACAGAACCTTCTACAAGCATTTCAGAAGCCATTTTTGGAAAATCGAAGCAATAATCATATCAAGTATTTTTGGATATCGTATAGATCAAATCAAATATAACTTTTGGAATCATATGTACATATCAAAATATATCAAAGACTCAATGGAATAGTCGAACGTGTTAGCATTTGAAAAATCAAGACTTTAGTCATATCGATTATCTTTCGAATACCATTCGGAAACATATCAACTAGATATTCGGTCATCTTATATACACATCAAAATCATATGAGGTAGCTTATGGAAATCAAGAACGTTAGCCATCCTAGTGGCTCTAAGAGCAGGAATTTCTTTAGAATCATACATATACGTCATTTGCTCGTTTCATAAAGATCATGCCAAAAGAAAGAAAGGTAAGCCTTACATACCTTGCCCGCTTTCTACGCTAATCCAAACTTAAGCCTTTGGCTTCGCAAGATCTACAACAATATTCATACATACCAAACATTAGCCATAACACTTAAGAGTCCAATTCTAAACCAACACTTTATTTACAGAAATTTCGGCAGCATTTCCCCTGTAAATACAACAACCCGGAGAATTCAACTCGGCCAAAAATACAACAACATATCCGAGAATTTAACTCGGCTAGAATATCAACAACAATACCAACAATTATTCTAACAATATCCACAATCGATTCAAAACGCATACTAACATTAGCAACTTCTTTCTACAAACTTCAACGGCGTTTCACTTATATTCACTTCATATTTGCTCACACATTCAAGTACTAATCCGAAGCTATTCAAACAATATTCAAGAACACTTCAACAATCCGCCTTACATTCCAAACGGCCAAACCAACATACTACCCGAAACCTTTCAAACTCAACAAGAACAACAACAATACATTTTCTTCTTCCAAATTCATGAACTGTACCAACAGTTCACATTCTAGCAACATTGTTTTCCATAAATACAAGAAATAATATTATAGTCACATTGACTTCCATAACCACTCTCCAACACTTACAACTTCAACTAGAATCACCAAACTTTCATTATCAACATAGAATCCACAACAACAACAACTAAAACACTAAATAAAATAATAGAATCATTGTTCCTACACACCACACATATACACGGCCACAACCTAGGCTCCATGTTTTCATGAATTTCATCCACTTTTACATACTACAACATACATAATCATCCATAACATATAAAAGAAGATTAATTCTTACCTTTTCCACTTATCTTCTTTCTTGGCTAAAGTTGCTCCTTGCAAGAATAGATGTTTTTCTTGCTCCAATAATTATACCATGTTAAAGAGGACCCTTGAATTAGTAGGAATACTAGAAGAAATTATTTTTTTTGATCAAAATTTTCAAGGGCCAAATTTTTGCTCTTATGGTCGAATGGCCTTTTGCTTCTTTTCTCTTCTCTAAATTTCTTGAATCTTCTTAGATAAAGATGAAATAATACATGGGTCATCTTTTACACTTATTTATTTTTCTCCCATATGGGCCTTGGCCCATTTAGTTTTCTGGACGGCCAAATGGCCCCTAAAGTTCAAGCCCACTTTTTTTTTTTTTTTTTTGTAATTCATGAAAAATTATTTTCCAAATTCCAAATTTGCCCTTAGCCTTCCTCCGTATTTCTATGAGTCATCTTGCAAATTTCCCTTTTTACCCCTAGCCTTTCTTAATATTTCCACATCAATAACTTTCATAAACAACTTGTGGGCTAACAAGATCAAAAATATAGCTTTGCTCTTAACTTCCCGCAATTATCTTGAATTATCCGAATACGTAAAATGCGGGATATAACATCCTCCCCCCCTTTAGAACATTCATCCTCGAATGTTGAACTGGCCTCATGGTGCATTATAATACTTCGGGGAGGTCTCCTCTATAATTGTCACATACGATCATTTAACATATCCGTTTTAGAAGCTTAGATTTCCTGTGGCGTAGAAAACAATTAGGATACTTCCTCTTCATTTATTCTTTCGGTTTCCCAAATCGTGTCCTCTTTATTATTGTTTGGCCGCAATACTTTAATCCGAACCACGTCTTTGGCATATAACTTTATCACCTGACCATTCGTTATGGGCACAGACTATTCCTTATATGATAGCTTTTCTGTCACTTAGATGTCATTTATATAAACACTTGGGAAGGGTCACCAACACATTCGCGAAGCATAAGCACCTGGAAGACTGGATGTACCGCTTCTAATTCGGTGATATCTCTTATTCATGGGTGACTTGCCGATCTTACGGACAATTTGATAAAGCCTACTATATCTCAAATTGAGCTTTCCCTTTTAATTTTACATTCTAAGTGTTTATCCAATCATGACTTTGTCGCTAACGAGCGTAATGGTTATGTTCCTTTCCAAGGCCAGTTTATTAGTATCAAAAACGTATATGCATGATATTGCTTTGCCATTTCTAATCCTTCGCAGTCCAACTATACTCATGACAACTCATGATTCGAATTCAGTTAATTTCTTAACTCACAACATCTCTGGGTTCTTGCCGTAACGTTTCCTCGTTTCCTTTCCTCACATTCTTCGATGCCAATATCCTTGTCTGTAACTTCCTTGGATTGGTGATCGTTTCGTCAATTGTCATTCCTTGTTGGTTCTCCGGCGTGGACTCCTTATAATTGTAATTGGGTATAGATTCATGTTAATTATCCTTTCAATTCCATAGTGTATACCCCCATGTTCAGTATGATTAATGGTCCATGAACTATCTTCTAATACCCGGTGGCTTCGTTTATCTTTTATTCATATAAGCAGCGCGCTTCCTTTCTTTGGGAAGTTATCCACTACCAACTATTGTTACTTCATTATAACTGTTGTCACCCGAGGCGTCTTTTGATCTGTTATCCTTAATCTCTTTCTTGGGAGTAGCTTTCTTCTCTTATTGTTTGTAGCATCGACTCTGATGTTCATAAGATATTACTTTTATTCGCGCGAATCGGTTCCATTCTTAAGTCACCCTCCAGAAAAAGGCTTCTCTATATTCAAATCAACTATACCCCCACTATCTGAGGCTGATCTCTTCATCTTTATCAATCTGTGATTACCTACAGGAAAAGAGGGTCGGAAATAATCTTTCCTAAACACTGGCTCTATCGCGCGATCTATGATAGAAGGAAAGGTCAATGATTCCTAAATTCCCTACAGCCTCCTGTTTATAAGTGTGGCCGGCTTCACACCTATAAACAGGACTCTACCGGACACGGTCTGTAGATAATCCCTAGGACGAACTGCTCTGACACCACTTTTTCCACAACCCAAACCCATGGACCGTGACGAGTGCCCGACCACTACGGATCAAGCACCCCTAAACACGTTCTTACTCCATACAAGGTAACCCGGTGGCCCATTTCAGCTGATATTCGATCGATACCATCTCCTATAACATTTATACGATAAACTTTACCTCAGAATCTCATAAATCATGCATGTCAATATACATATATATAAGCATACGAACAAAGATGGCGACGCAGACCGACTCGGTCAATATTTACACTGCACCCCAAAAGTGAGAAAACAACCTAAGTCGTATGACATCCCCACTATACACAACTTTCTACAGACCTCTATGGAATTCAGACTGTAGAAAGGACGGGGCAAGGCCCTGCCATACCCATATATGTTCATAGCAAGATAGCATACCAAAAGGCTGAAGATCCGGTCCAAATGGAGCTCGCTGGCTGAGACGGAGGAGAGGTCCTATAGGTCTAGCTCACTCGGCTAGCTACCTGAACCTGCCGGTATGAACGCAGCGTCCACAAGAAAGGATGTCAGTACGAACAGTGTACTGAGTATGTAAGGCAAGAATAGTAACATAGTAAGAGATACCGAACTTGGAAAATAATATAATGAAAAATATAGAGCATAACATGAGATAGGGGAATAACCTGTACATCTGATTTCCTCTTAAAGCGGATACCATGCATGCTTAACTTTAAGAAAAAATTCTCATAAACATATACATATACATAAAACATGCATGAGAGCCAAAATAAAAGCTACAACTCTATCGGAGTGACGTAAGGTTCCTGACCTCCGATTTATATTATGGAATAATCGTCATCACTATATCTCACCCCGAAGGAACAAGTATCATGAGGTGAGATCAACAACAATGAATAAATTCAAGGAAATCATGAAATAAGCTCAATAATCTCATAATTGCATCAAATCCATAAGCTTTGGAATCTCCAAAAATGGCATCATTATCATCATTATCATCATAGAAATCATCTTATCTTTAGCATCATATGTAGGATCATTGTCATCATAAAACATACTTATCCTTAGCATCATAAGAACTCTAAAGAATCATGAAATTCTAGCTTTTGGGAATAAGGACATTTTAGGAAATATGTATGGGTTCACAAGAAAGGAGTCATGCCTTTGGAGAGAAAGGGTCTAGCCTTAACATACCTGTTCGGCCTCCTAATATCTACACTTGTCCCTCCGAGCTTGTAATTCTACATTCAAAGGAATTCATACTATCATTAGACTTATCGTCGTATACTTGTACTACGCTTTCGAATTAAACTACTTTATATCCTGCCGAAAATCGGGCAGCATCTCCCCTGTTTATATGCCTAGCCGAAATTATAATCCAGCAACCAACAGCAATAACAACAATACCAACATCAACCACAATATTATCAACACCAATAGGCTTCATAAAACATCCGACACGATGTTTTCCAAATTTCTGAACTGACCATAACCATATGTCACAATACCATAATCAAAGAATTATATTCAATTTAATCTCAAATTAGTCCAAAATCTCTTTTCAAATTCACCTCATGGCCATCAACTTCAATTTAACACTTTATGATTTTTCTCCAATGATTCTTTCCTCTCTAAGACTTGCTAAACCTTTATATCATCTCAATCATGTAAATAATAGGAAGAACATACCTTATAGTATAAGAATTTCACTTTATTCACCACTTTCCAAAATCAAGTTCATCACCACCTTGAAGAGAAACAAGAACAATTATCTTCGATGGATTTTATTTGAGGTTTTGATGTTGGTGTTCTCTCTTAATAATTTGGAAAGGTTATGGAAGATTATGGAAGGTTATGAAGGATTATGGAATGTTATGGAGGATGACAAAAAGTGATGGAAAATTATAGAACTCTTAAGAAGTGTGGGGGATGAGAAAATGATGAAAATAATGAAAATTAATGGGTTAGAGGGGTATTTATAGGTGTGGTCCGGGTCGGGTACTGTAGCACCCGGGGACTGTAGTAATCCGGGTACTGTAGCAGCGTTTTCCTGCTCCATCTGCTTAGCTTGTAACGTCCGTAATTCTCGACTCCAATGTCGCATCGACGAGCGGTTTGTTACATTGGAAACTAGACTCGACGAACTTGATTTTAGGCTTTTGAAACACCTTGAAACTCCTAATATACTAGGAGATATACCCCTCAAAATTTGATCCAAAAGTCTATCATGTTTTTCCAAATTTTAAAACTTATTTCCTTCGATTTGCTTGATCCCGGAACCTTTAGATACTTACTTAACACTTGTTAAGAGTATTCATTAGCCTTATAAGGGTTCCATGACCTCTCCGAGCTTACGTTAGTTTACTTTCAATGCAAACGACGCAATTTGTTTTTTTTGAGGTATAATTAAGAGATCACATAACATCTACTACCCACACGTATGTATCTACGAGCCTCTAACTGGAGTGCTGAACTCGTAAGGACGTGACAGGACCCCGCCACGCCCTAAATATATACACAAAAGAATATACCAATAAGTGGCAACTTCGGAGTAGTGGAGTGCTTCTATAAATCTGCTGATAAGTTCCAAAGCGCTTGTGCCGTCTCCCTGTCTACCTACGGGCATGAGCGCAACGTCCATGAAAGAAATAACGTCAATATGAACAATGTACTGAGTATGTAAGGCATGTATAACATCATAATAAAGGAAAAAGAGAGCACAAGATGAAAGAATAACCTGTAACTGATTTGTAACTGATTGCCTCTTAAGGCGAAGTCATGCATGCTAACTTTTATATTAAAACAACATCAATCCTATATAGACATACATAAACTGTCCGACCATATAGGTACGATGTGATCATCATTAGCCAGCGTCCGGGATAACCATCTCATGCCACCCACTAGTGGTGACGGCCCGACCAACTAGGCACGGTGTAATTATCATCATAGCCACCCTCTACGCCCATCGTAGTGGTGACTGCCTGACCAACTAGGCACGGTGTAATTATCATCATGGCCGCCCACTACGCCCATAGTAGTGGTGTCTGCCCGGCCAACTAGGCATAGTGTATTCATACGTAAAAATAAGCATGCATGAGAGACCAATTAAAACTACAATCATATCGGAGTGACGTAAGGTTGGTGACCTCCGATTATCTTATGGAACAATCATCATCACTACATCTCACCTCGAAGGAACAAGTAACAAAAGGTGAGAGAATAATAATGAGTGAAATCAAAGAAATCATAGGATAATCTCAATTATCTCCTAATATCCTTTCAACCATTAGCTTTGGAACTTCTAGCATTAAAATCATTATCATCATAATCTTCTTAGAAAACTTTTTATCTCTTTCTCATAAGAAGCACTTAAGAATCTTGGACTCTCAACTTTTAGGATGTAACAAGGTCATGGAAGTATGTAGGAAATCGTAATATAGGAGTCATGCCTTTGAAAGAGAGGGATTAGCCTTAACATACCTTTGCATCTCCTTAACGACTAAACGTTCTCCTTCCAAGCTCACATCTCTACATTCAAGAGAATTCGTACTAAATTAGATCATTGAAAGCATGCTTAGGTTTAAACTAAGGCGACTAAGAGCTCACAAAAATTTGGGCAGCATTTCCCTTGTTTCGTCAACTTTCTCCGTATAATAAACAACTCCCAAATATCAATAGCAACACCCATAATACCATAATCAATAGACTTCTTCAAGTCACTCATAACCATACCTACAACATAATACCATATTCATTCACATATAGTACTTCCTTATCACCCGTAGTATCATTAATATAAAAATTATACTCATAGCACACTAATAATCATGACTCAAGTTAACTTACTACTCAAAATATCATTTTTTCCATATTTGAGCTTCATATTCTACTTCCTTCCCTTATCCAAGTTATTTAACCACTCAAATACTCTTAATAACATGAAATGAATGTAGAACTCACCTTTGATCATGTAAAGATGATCTTTGGATGTATATAATTCTCTTGAGAGAAACCCTAACTTTAATACCAATGGAATTCTTGACTTCTTTCAACCCTAGTAAGCCTCTTTTGCACTTGGTTCTCTTGATTCTTGGTAATGAATCCTTGAGTTCCCTTAGGTTTGTGTTAATTTGGTGGAGAGAATATTCCGGAGCCTTCAAGACTTGTGGATAAGGTAGGAAATGAAAATTATGAACAAGGGTCATCCATTTATAACTGGAACTAGAAAGTTCCAGCGAGGCGGTTCGGAGAGCTGGTTGACGATCGGTCAACGCGTTGACGGTCCATCGACTTTCTCCGTCGACATGCGCTTGCAGATCCGAGGTTGCAAAAACATGTTGACTGTGCATAATGAAGGTCCGTCAACATGTCAACGGCCAGTCGACGCTGACTGATGTCTGCAGATCTCCCCAAATTAGATCAGATTGCGTCGATTCGATTAGTTCAACTTCCAATCCTGCAAGTTTCCAGGAATACCTGCCGGTACATTTGTACACGGGGTAAGACACTTTCTACCTCCAAAACTCAGGCAAGGGTCTCCATTCCTAAGGCATACCCGACTAGGAACCATACGTTCTACTATGACGAAAACGAGAGGCGTAACTTTCTCCCCCCTTAGAAACATTCGTCCTCGAATGTTAGGTTCTCGGGAATTCTACAAAAAATTCATCAGAGTTTTCCCTGTAATATGGTACTACCATCCTGTCACAGCAACCTAAAATAACATCGCATCACAGGGCTACAATAACCACAACAAGAAAATATGGCCACACACGACCCAAAGACATTCAAAAAAAGTATTACATACTTGAGGGCAATGGCGTCTCATCTTGAACCTCTTCTGGGGTGGAAATAAGTGCGGATACCTAGACTTCATATCTTCTTCTTCTTCCCAGTTCATCTCCTCTCTATTGTTATTTCTCCACAGAACCTTAACTGAAGCTACGTCTTTAGTTTTGAGATTCCGCACTTGCCTATCTAGTATGGCAGTGGGTAATTCTTCATAAGCTGGCTTTTTGGTAACCTAAACATCATCTACAGGCATGATTCTGGAAGTGTTATATCCCGCATTTTTGTGCAATCGGATGATTCAAGATAACTGCGGGAAGATAACATGTAAGGCCTTATTTTCATTTTGTTTGGCATACAAGTTGCTTATGAAGAATTTTGAAGTGGAAACGTTAAGGAAGGCTAGGGGCAAAAAGGGAAATTCGCGATATGACTCATGGAAATATGGAGAGAGACTAAGGGTAAATTTGGAATTTGAAAAAATAAAAATCCTTCATGAGTTGTAAGACCCAAATGCATATATGGACTTGGGAATTAAAATGGGCCATTTGAGTCATCCAATTGGAGTGGGCTTAGGCCCAACTAGAAGTTTAAGAGACCAAATAAAAGATGACTTAGTCATCTTTTCCATGGGACTTTCTAGACTTTTCAAGAAAACAAAGAACAAGAGAAAAAGGAGAAATTTTCCAAGGCCATTCGGCCAAGAGCAAGTTCCACAAGAAACTTGGAAAACAATTTCTTTAAAAATCATTTTCTACTAATTGAAGGGTTCCTAGCAAAGTGAAGTGGTCTTTGGAGCAAGGAAAACCCATATTCTTGCAAATTGGAAGTTTTAGCCAAGTGAAGAAGTGAGGAGAAAGGTAAGAATTCATTTTTTTTTATGTTATGGATGCTTGTGCATGTTGTAGTGTATAAAAGTGAGTGAAATTCATGAAGAACAAGAATATAGGTGTGTGGCCGTGTATGCCTATGTGTGTGTGGGAATTATGTTCTAATTATTTTATCTAGTGTTTGGTTGTTATTGTTGTAGATGCTATGTTGATAATGGAAGTTGAATGATTTTGGAGAGGTTGTAGTTGTGGTTTGGTGTGGAGGAAAATGAGTTAATTTTATTTAGTATATTGGTTGTTGTTGTGTGGATTCTATATTGCTAATAAAAGCTTAATAATCTTAGTGAAATGGTAGAAGTTGGAGACTTGTGGTTGAAGTTTATGTAAATTGAATATTATGTTTTTACATGTATGGAAGACAATGATATTAGTATGGTGTTGTTGGAATATATATTATAAAGTTGTTATTGTTTTATTGGAGTTGGAAGGTTTTGAAGGAAGTAGTATGTTAATTGAAGTGTTATAATGTATCTTGGATTGAATATGGAAATAGTTAGTATGGTTGTTGGCATTATGTTGATAGTTTGGCCGGGTTGAATTCCCGGATTGTTGTTGATTAAAAATTGGCTAAGTTGAATTTTGGGGATGGTGTATTTACAGGGGAAGTGCTACCGAAATTTCGGTAGACAAGTGTTATCTTAAGATTCAACTTCTAAATGCTCTAATCAATGTTTGGTAATGTGACCAAATTGTAGATTTTGGCAGATTTGCACCTTTAATTTGGAGTAGCATAAGGAGCGGAAAAAGGTATGTAAGGATTCACCCTTCCTTCTTTGGCATGCCTTAGACATACTGGGTTTGAATACGAGCCTCGGGGACGATCCTATTCCTAGAAAACCGAGATTGAAATTGGCCCTTTTTCATTCAATAGAATTGAATTAAGTTTTTCCTATCTTATTGGAACAATTGCATCTAACATCTACAACTTGTTAAATGAAATCGGATTACACTAAAGCCTTCACAAGTGTCGTAATTATTCTAATGAGAATATTTCTATGACGATTACGATGAATATGTTCTACAATGACATGGATGATGTCAAGGAAGAAAATGTTTATATGAAGAATATGACAATGATGATTCCATGATTAAAGGTTCCAAGGTCATGATTTCAGTGACGATATGAGAACGTTGAGCTATTTTTTGAATTCTCAACTCTATTCATGAATGATGACTATTTTTAAAGATTACAAAGTATACGAAACGACACCTTATGATGCTGTTTTATGTTTTCTCATGATATTACTCTCCATTAGTAGTCTCGGCTTATAATATTAGTTCCTTCAAGGTGAGACATGACGATCATGATTATTCCATAATGTAATCGGGGGCTACCGACCTTACGTCACTTCGACGCGAACATGGTTTTCTTGGACTCTCATGCATGCTGTATACATGTTATAAGTATATGTAAATGTATATGGGGAAGATGGGGAAAGGTAAGGCGCTATAGACGCATAGCCACCTGATCAGTTGGAGTATGGTACATGATATCGTCCCGGACGCGGGATTCCCGGACGCGGGATATATGGTTAAATGGACCGGAGCCGACGCCTCGGCAATATGATATGATCTATGTTATATATATATGAAAAGAAATGTTTTCCAAGAATGCAAAGTATTATATGTATATGGATCGGGCTGCACGTGCCGCAGCAATATGTTATAGTATATGCACATATGGATCGGGCTGCACGTTCCGCAGCGCTACACATGCATGGTATCCGCCAACGTGCACTTATATGTACAGGTTATGTTTCTACCTCATGACATCCGCTATATCTCTTTTATGTCATTATCCCTGTTCTATATTTGCCGTATGTTATTATTCATGCCTTACATACACGGTACATTACTCGTACTGACGTCCCTTCTTGTGGACGCTGCGTTTCATGCCGCGCAGGTCAGCAGGTAGACAAATTTGACTCCTAGGAGGTCCATCAGCAGTACTGTGGCAGCGCTCCAGTTGTTCCGGAGCCTCAGTTTCTTGGTACTACATTTGTGTATATATTCGGGCACGGTAGAACCCGACCCTTCTTGTATATGTGGATGTACTTTGTTTAGAGGCTCGTAGACAGATATGTACAGTCTCATGTTTTATACATTTGTTGTCCTCGTCGTTGTATAAGGTGCTAGCAAAGTTTATTAGTCCATGTTTACAATTACGCTATTAATGTTAGCGTTAAGTAACAGAAAAAAAAGGATACGGTATAGGCTATACGGCCCACCTAGTAGTAAAAGTATGATACGAGATAAGGGGTGCTCGGTACAAGTATCAGGTACCCGTCGCGGCCCCTAGTTGGGTCGTGACAGAAGTGGTATCAGAGCAGTTCGGTCCTAGGGGTTTGTCTACGAGCCGTGTCCAGTAGAGTCCTGTTTACGGGTGTGTAGCGCGCCACACTTATAGACAAGAGGCTGCAGGGCATTTAGGAAATATGACCTTCTTTGTATTCTAGATCGTGCGATAGAGCTATGCTATCAGGTTTCCATATTCTCTTCCTAATCCTATGTTATGGTTTCAGTAATGTCGATGAAGAGAGCAGCTTCAGATAGTGGGGGCACTAAGAAGGCCCCTAGAGTATCTCCAGAGCCGAGTAAGGGGAGCCTCGGCTATTCGATTGAGACTGATCCGTCGGAGGACCCAGCAACAATTCCTCCAGAGTTCCTGACCCCCAGAGCAGAGGATCCCACGGAGGACAGCTATGATACAGATCCGTCGGAGGACCCAGCAACAATTCCTCCAGAGTTTCTGACCCCTAGAATAGAGGACCCCACGGAGGGTAGCTATGATACAGATCCCTCGGAGGATCCGGCGACGATTCCTCCAGAGTTTCTTACCTCCAGGGAGGAGGATAGTTATGACACAGACCCATCAGAGCATTCTTCTGGGACACCGGAAGAGGAGACTTCCGGGGATATGCCAGTTGCTCCTGTGATGGAGCACTATGTCAGATAGGCCTCCCTGGAAAGTGCTACAGATTACTCCTGTCCTTTGTCCTGGTCATCAGTGAACCAGGAATCGCCTGGTTATCTATACTCCTCCGATTCGGATGCGGGAAATGACGGGAGTCAAACTAGTGGAGAGCAGACAGGTGAGGATGAGGAGCACACTTCACATGGCAGCTCCCTGGACCAGGCCCGAGATTGATCGGCTACAGGTATATGAGATTTTCTTTGAAACTTTCTATGTATACGTAATCTTTGCAAAATACTAATTAGTGACGGCAGACAGAAATTCAAAAGGGGCCAAAGACTTAGCGGTTGTGAATAATGGCGATTGAGATGTCTCCGCCACCAGTGCGAATTTAGAAACCCCGGATAAAAGATAATCATATGTATGGATGGGAGTAAATAGTGAAGATTTAAACAAAGGCAATATGGTAATTGTATGGTCAGGAAAGTGAAGATAGGAGTGGGACCCGCTGTGAGGACGTTTTGGGAAGTTGCTAGAACCCTGACTTACCTTAAATTATGTGACAAAGGTCGTGCAGGGCAGTCGATATAATTATACCAGCATTCACGCATTTAAATGCACCAAAGTTTCGAGGTTAAGCGTGCTAAGGGGGCAGGATGGGTGACCCCCTGGGAAATATGCTGAAAATTTCATAAATGTGGGAACAAGAGACGAATGTGAAATTAAGTAGCCTAAAGTAAATTAGAGTGTGTGAAGTGGTTAGAAACCCTACAGAAGTCGTGTAGGCTGAGACGGACTAGACTTGCAGAAGGGAAGAAAGCATGACAGAGCTTCAGGACTAAAGAAAGTTTGATTAGCTTTTGGAAGTGTTTGTCAGTAAAATAGTGGTGGAAATATATATATGTACATGACATCTTATCTGTGACTGTAGAACACTAACAAACAGTGTCGCGATACATAGAATATGCTAGCTGAATGAAATTCAAAAGACGTGATGAAGGATATAAGTACGGATGTCACAGGGTAAGACAGATGCCGAACCCACACTAGTTAAGGCTAGAAGGCCCTAATGCGGTGATATACGGGAACGTATCTAGCGAGGGAATAGACGCGGCAGACTCCGCGAAAAAGGGATTACAATTGTAAAAGATCGCGGAAGGCGACAATTATTTAAAGGGCATAGACGTGTGTAGACCCTCTTAATAAAGTGGGGGAGAACATGTTAGGCCTAAAATGGACTATGACGATTCAAGTTCCAATAAAGAGGACCTATTAACTCAGGACTAGGGTTTGAAGTATGTTGGGGTATTGTGAAGGGTACGAAAGGACGCAAAAATAAGTTGACAGCGGGTGTAATATGAGCTACAAGAGATACCTGGAAAGGTCGCCGAATATAAACGACAACTGAGACGGCACTAGGTGAGGATTTGTACAGTAGGATGTGTAAGTCATTAATCGGTTGGTTTGGTATTAGCGGAGCTAACTCAAGTGACCTACGACATAAAGGCAACCTAAGCTCCTAAAATGACTATGTTAAGCGACATGTGAGATATCTACGAAGGAGACCTCCCCGAAGTATTATAATACATTATGAGGCCAGTTTAACATTCGAGGACGAATGTTCTAAAGGGGGGAAGGATGTTATATCCCGCATTTTTGTGCAATCGGATGATTCAAGATAACTGCGGGAAGATAACAAGTAAGGCCTTATTTTCATTTTGTTTGGCATACAAGTTGCTTATGAAGAATTTTGAAGTGGAAATGTTAAGGAAGGCTAGGGGCAAAAAGGGAAATTCGCGATATGACTCATGGAAATATGGAGAGAGACTAAGGGTAAATTTGGAATTTGAAAAAAATAAAAATCCTTCATGAGTTGTAAGACCCAAATGCATATATGGACTTGGGAATTAAAATGGGCCATTTGAGTCATCCAATTGGAGTGGGCTTAGGCCCAACTAGAAGTTTAAGAGACCAAATAAAAGATGACTTAGTCATCTTTTCCATGGGACTTTCTAGACTTTTCAAGAAAACAAAGAACAAGAGAAAAAGGAGAAATTTTCCAAGGCCATTCGGCCAAGAGCAAGTTCCACAAGAAACTTGGAAATTTTTTTCTTTAAATATCATTTTCTACTAATTGAAGGGTTCCTAGCAACGTGAAGTGGTCTTTGGAGCAAGAAAAACCCATATTCTTGCAAATTGGAAGTTTTAGCCAAGTGAAGAAGTGAGGAGAAAGGTAAGAATTCATTCTTTTTTTTATGTTATGGATGCTTGTGCATGTTGTAGTGTATAAAAGTGAGTGAAATTCATGAAGAACAAGAATATAGGTGTGTGGCTGTGTATGCCTATGTGTGTGTGGGAATTATGTTCTAATTATTTTATCTAGTGTTTCGTTGTTATTGTTGTGGATGCTATGTTGATAATGGAAGTTGAATGATTCTGGAGAGGTTGTAGTTGTGGTGTGGTGTGGAGGAAAATGAGTTAATTTTATTTAGTATATTGGTTGTTGTTGTGTGGATTCTATATTGCTAATAAAAGCTTAATAATCTTAGTGAAATGGTAGAAGTTGGAGACTTGTGGTTGAAGTTTATGTAAATTGAATATTATGTTTTTACATGTATGGAAGACAATGATATTAGTATGGTGTTGTTGGAATATATATTATAAAGTTGTTATTGTTTTATTGGAGTTGGAAGGTTTTGAAGGAAGTTGTATGTTAATTGAAGTGTTATAATGTATCTTGGATTGAATATGGAAATAGTTAGTATGGTTGTTGGCATTATGTGGATAGTTTGGCCGGGTTGAATTCCCGGATTGTTGTTGATTAAAAATTGGCTAAGTTGAATTTTGGGGATGGTGTATTTACAGGGGAAGTGCTACCGAAATTTCGGTAGACAAGTGTTATCTTAAGATTCAACTTCTAAATGCTCTAATCAATGTTTGGTAAATGTGACCAAATTGTAGATTTTGGCGGATTTGCACCTTGAATTTGGAGTAGCATAAGGAGCGGAAAAAGGTATGTAAGGATTCACCCTTCCTTCTTTGGCATGTCTTAGACATACTAGGTTTGAATACGAGCCTCGGGGACGATCCTATTCCTAGAAATCCGAGATTGAAATTGGCCCTTTTTCATTCAATAGAATTGAATTAAGTTTTTCCTATCTTATTGAAACAATTGCATCTCACATCTACAACTTGTTAAATGAAATCTGATTACACTAAACCCTTCACAAGTGTCGTAATTATTCTAATGAGAATATTTCTATGACGATTACGATGAATATGTTCTACAATGACATGGATGATGTCAAGGAAGAAAATGTTTATATGAATAATATGACAATGATGATTCCATGATTAAAGGTTCCAAGGTCATGATTTCAGTGACGATATGAGAACGTTGAGCTATTTCTTGAATTCTCAGCTCTATTCATGAATGATGACTATTTTTAAAGATTCCAAAGTATACGAAACGACACCTTATGATGTTGTTTTATGTTTTCTCATGATATTACTCTCCATTAGTAGTCTCGCCTTAAAATATTAGTTCCTTCAAGGTGAGACATGACGATCATGATTTTCCATAATGTAATCGGGGGCTACCGACCTTACGTCACTCCGACGCGAACATGGTTTTCTTGGACTCTCATGCATGCTGTATACATGTTATAAGTATATGTAAATGTATATGGGGAAGATGGGGAAAGGTAAGGCGCTATAGACGCATAGCCACCTGATCAGTTGGAGTATGGTACATGATATCGTCCCGGACGCGGGATGCCCGGACGCGGGATGCCCGGACGCGGGATATAAGGTTAAATGGGTCGGAGCCGACGCCTCGGCAATATGATATGATCTATGTTATATATATATGAAAAGAAATGTTTTCTAAGAATGCAAAGTATTATATGTATATGGATCGGGCTGCACGTGCCGCAGCAATATGTTATAGTATATGCACATATGGATCGGGCTGCACGTTCCGCAGCGCTAAACATGCATGGTATCCGCCAACGTGCACTTATATGTACAGGTTATGTTTCTACCTCATGACATGCGCTATATCTCTTTTATGTCATTATCCCTGTTCTATATTTGCCGTATGTTATTATTCATGCCTTACATACACGGTACATTACTCGTACTGACGTCCCTTCTTGTGGACGCTGCGTTTCATGCCGCGCAGGTCAGCAGGTAGACAAATTTGACTCCTAGGAGCTCCATCAGCAGTACTGTGGCAGCGCTCCAGTTGTTCCGGAGCCTCAGTTTCTTGGTACTACTTTTGTGTATATATTCGGGCACGGTAGAACCCAGCCCTTCTTGTATATGTGGATGTACTTTGTTTAGAGGCTCGTAGACAGATATGTACAGTCTGATGTTTTGTACATTTGTTGTCCTCGTCGTTGTATAAGGTGCTAGCAAAGTTTATTAGTCCATGTTTACAATTATGCTATTAATGTTAGCGTTAAGTAACAGAAAAAAAAAGGATACGGTATAGTCTATACGGCCCACCTAGTAGTAAAAGTACGATACGAGATAAGGGGTGCTCGGTACAGGTATCGGGTACCCGTCGCGGCCCCTAGTTGTGTCTTGACAGGAAGGATCTCCAACGCACTTACGGAGCATCGACATATGAAAAACTGGGTTAACTGACTCCAATTCTGAAGGTAGATCTAGTTCATAAGCCACTTGGCCTACCTTGCACACAATCTTGTAAGGTCCAATATACCGAGGACTAAGCTTACCCTTCTTGCCGAATCTCATTACACCTTTCATCGGCGACACTTTCAGGAATACCCAATCATTAACCTGAAATTCCAAGTTTCGTTGACGGTTGTCCGCATAAGATTTCTGATTACTCTGGGCTGTCAACTTCCGATCTCGAATAAGATTGATGTTTTCTACCGCTTGTTGAATCAATTCAGGACCTATTAGTTGTGTCTCTCCTACTTCAAACCACCCAATTGGCGATCTACACTTCCTTCTGTATAGAGCTTCATACGGGACCATTTGGATACTGGAGTGATAACTGTTGTTATATGGAAATTCAATAAGTGACAAATGATCGTCCCAATTTCCTCTGAAGTCCAATACACATGCTCGCAACATATCCTCTAAGGTCAGAATAGTGTGTTCATCTTGTCCATCCGTCTGTGGGTGAAATGTTGTACTGAGTTTCACTTGAGTTCCCAAACCTTCTTGAAAGAACTTCCATAAATTAGTTGGCACAACCCAACCCCGTAGGCCGTGACTAGTTCCCGAGCTGGACACTCGTATACACCTGTTACTATAATCGTTCGTAACTAGCATAATAAAGAACTTATATATATACAAAGGCAGGACGACGTCCCAGAACTGTCACATATATATATAGCATAGCAACCTGTCTCCTGAGGAGTTACAACTTTCAACAGATAATATCGCACACAAGCCAGCAAGGCCATCACAATATAGGGGGAACACCCCAGCCATACACAAGACAACAAGGCTACCATAACACACGGCTTCCAAAACACATACGTATATATATCTACGCAAGCTGACAAGGCTTCCACCACACATAACATCCCAAAACATATATATACGCAAGCCGACAAAGCTTCCACTACGAATGGGTACGCCCCAAAACATAAGTCATATCCACACAACTAAACAACAACTATATACAGACCCACACATATGTCTACAGACCTCTAAGAGTAACAACAGTATCATATGACGGGACAGAGCCCCGCCGTACCCTTGGGTAAACATATATATATAACAGGAGAATCTGTACCACAAAACTAAGCTCTGGAAGAAGGGAGCACTCCAAGATAGCTGAATATATATCCTAAGCTGGCGGATCACCAAAACGAGCATCTGTACCTGCGGGCATGAAACGCAGCCCCCCGAAGAAAGGGGGGTCAGTACGGGATATGTACTGAGCATGTAAAGCATGAAATATAGTGAACAGGGTCATACTGCGATAAGGAGTGCAGAAAACTTATCACGACCCAGCTAGGGGCCGCGACGGGTACCCGGGGCTAACCGCCGAGCACCGCTCGCTCTAATACCCTCCTTACTCGATTAATGCCTTATCATCATATTTATGCTTGAAACATAGAAAAAGATCACAACTTATATAGAAACATAAATACTTGTGTATATAGAAAGGTTTGGTACATCAAAATAATGAGTGCACGTATACATGGAAGATGTGAGACCATACTACCCACACTACGCATCTACGAGCCTCTACTGCATACTGTACAATGGACGGAACAAGACTCTGTCATGCCCAGAATATATATATATATATATATATATATATATATATATATATATATATATATATATATATATATATACACATGTACCAAAAGAGAAATCACAAGCACCTCCCAACAATGGAATGCTCTCGATAGCTGGCAACTCCTAAGTATCTGGATCAAGTTCGCCTCCCTGTCTACCTGTGGGCATGAACAGAACGTCCAACGAAGGGACGTCAGTACCAATATTGTACTAAGTATAAGAGGCATGAACAGTGATGAAAGGCATCAATATAAAGCATATGGATCTGACCGATAATCAAAAATGGAATAATGCATGTTGTCTTACTCATACTTATTATCGTAACATGTATGCATCATATGCAAGCTGCCCGCCCATGTCGGGACGGTGTGATAATCCATAATATAAGCCCGCGTCCAAGCCTCCCGCGTCCGGGGTACCATCTCATGCCGCCCACTAGTGGTGTCTGCCCACGCCCGTAGGTCGTGGTGTATTCGCATCGCCGCTCGCCGAAGCGGTGTCTGCCCGGCCAACTAGGCTCGGTATGCAATGCTCATGCCATGCTTATCGTAAAATAGTCATAATAGTGTACTTATTGTAAAATATTTATCTTATCATAATCACATGCATAAGTTTTGAGAACAACATTACTCTATCGGGGTGACGTAAGGTCGTGACCCCCCGATTACTTTATGGAGCAATTACGGACATTCTGCCTCACCTTAAAAGGACTAATACATAAGGTGAGTGTAGGCAAGGACTAATATCATCATATCGTATAGCTTATCTCATATCGACATTTAATTTTTTTTGGAATGTAGGAGCTCATGGAAAGATGGTAATTCGGACTATAAGATTCATGTCATTGGAAAGAAAGGACTAGCCTCACATACCTTGTCGTTTAGATAAGTTGACGTCCACTTATTCTCCTTCGTTACCATGTCGTCACCTTCATGAAAGAATTCGTATTACATTAGTTAATCGACTATGAGAACGCCTCGTTATCCCTAGAGAAAATTAGGCGGCATTTCCTTTGAGTTTAACACTTATATCATGACCTACACACCATTTGTAACGTATTCATAATTATAACGCGTCAACTTCTATGATTCCATCCAACTACCATTCCATAGTGACACCATTTACTCAATCATGACCCATTTCTATGTTCTTCTATATTTCAAGCATGTGAACCTTTCAATACCTCAAACAACATGAATTTATCATGGAACTTACCTTGGATGATGGTTGAACGATCTTGAGTTGAAATGCTTCACTTAGAAAAAACCCTAGTTCCACCTTCTTTGGAATTTCTTCACTTAGATGATCCTTTATTGTGTTCTTACACTTGATTCCATGAAATTAGTGTTGTTGGTCTTGATATTCCCTTTAATTCTCTTGAATTCTTGTGGAGGAAATATTTGGAGAGTTCTAGAAGTCTCTTGAGTTGTCTTGATGAAAAATGATATGAAATGACCTTAAGTCCCTTTTAAAAATCACAAAATCTGATCTTTAATGAATTCTTGTCGGGATGAACAGTGGTCGTAAACCACCATTTACGGACCGCATTTTGATTTACGGTCCGTCCACTGTGGTCGTTTTTAACCATATGAAAAATAGAAAGTTTTGGCTGAAGAACATGGTAGTTTACGACCTGGTTTACGGTCCGTAAACCAGTTTACGGGCCGTATTCTAGGTCGTATTTAACCATATTAACGCTGGACAGAAAGTTGATTCTTTTGGAACGATGGAATACGATTGCACTATACGGTCCGTAAATCCCTTTATGGGCCGTATAGTGCCATATACGACCACTGGGCTGAATTTTTTTCCGCAACTTCCTTATTTCCAAAAATTGCATAATTAGCCATTCCCGACTTAGTAAAACATCATACACTCAAGACCTTCACCGTTCTACTCATCACACAAGTACGGAAAATTTCTGAGGCGTAACATTCTCTCCCCCTGTCACGACCCAGCCCCGTGGGCCGCGACTGGCACCCTACCTGGGTACCCAGACCGAATCGCCTATTCATTTCCAAATCCAAACTTAATTCAGAATTTTACAAAAATCGTGTCAAACATAATTTATATCAAAATATGTCTTAAGCGGTCGCACAAATCAAAATGGCATATCAAATCCAAACTGGGCGGCGGAATAGACATCGCCGGTCAAGAGTGCAAACATAAGCATAAGGGCCATTTAGGGCCATCAAAACAAACGGACCGCTTTAAAACCAGAAAACAAAATCAGACAAACATATATAGGACCCTGGCCCCACATATATGACTACAGGCCTCTACGAATTCAAAACAAAGACATATGGCGAGACAGGGCCCCGCCGTACCCAAATAGCCAAATGTACAAAATATAGATACCAAAAGGGAATCTGTACCAAAAGTGGACTCCGAGTCAAGAAGGAGTACTCCGAAGTAGCAAAGAGTGAAGCCTATAGTGGAGGATCACCGATATCTGCACCTGCGGGCATAAAACGCAGCCCCCGAAGAAAGGGGGTCAGTACGAAATATGTACTGAGTATGTAAAGCACGGAGTACAGAAATATGGGTCAAAACCGAAAGCAAACCAGATGACAAAGTGGAATACAAATCGGTATGTAAAAATCCGTATCAATATCATATACGTATATATAATGCAAACGAAATCATGCAAACGCTTAGGAACGTGGTCGCCACTCCGACGCTGGCGCCACACGCAGCATAACACCAGAAGGTTTCAAATCTCCGTACATCCCCGAACACAAACATAATCATAGGTGAGCGTATCGCATCACGAGCCATATCACAGCATAACTCCAAACGGAACCCGGCCCTATGGCGAAGCCTCGGGAACCGTAACACAGCATACGGCCGAATTATCATAGGGCGCACGAATCATAACCGGCCCGGGAACCGGTGAACGAAGTCATAATAAGGCACGAGCGGAGTCGTGAGCAAACAAATGCAAATCATATTTCAAAATAGTCTTTCAAAACATAATGGTTTCATAAGTCATTCCATAGTACAAAGTAATCGAATACTTAGTCGATACAAAGGTTCGTTTCACAAAACGTTTCCCAAAATGGTACGTATGGCTCAAAACGTAACTTAGTATATCATAATATCCAAAACATATCTCGTAGGAGGGAGTTCCAAAACCGAAAGTATCATATCAAACTTTATTCACAAGGATAGCCCAATAAGACAAATAGGGCGTCTCGGGGTTAGCGGGCCCACCTCGAGTCAAATTGAGGTGGCGGACGTAATTTACGAACATTTATAGGGGCCAAAAGTTCATACATAATCATTTCCAAGTTACTCGACCACATTTCGATAGGTTTCGGACGATTGGTGGCATTCTAGCCAAAATAGAGCCCTTAGGCTTCAATTGAATTGAATGAATAGTAACTTTTCTGTGGATCGGGTTTCGAGGAGCAGAAATGCTCCGGAAGTTCCAATATTCGCCTATCACACTAAGACATGCCAAACGAAGAAGTGGGAAGCGTTACATACCTTACAGACGTCTTACGCTCTCCCAAAAGTCAAGTCCCGTCTCGTCTGAAATCTGCAAATGGTCAAAGTTACCAATTGAGATTCTTAGGCTTAAAAATGCCTTTAACTTCATTTTTGCCTACCGAAATTTCGGCAGCATTTCCCCTATAAATCTAACATCCCCGAGACTTAGCTCGGCTCAAAATACATCAACAACAACAGCCCACACATCAACAACAACACAAATCATAATCAAACCACTCTAGCTTCAAAGTTCCACCTTATTACCTAAGTTGGCAACTTTTCATTTAAACTTCCAAAACTTCAAATCTATATCCACATCATTATATTCATTTACTCATTCAAGATCATTCAACCACATCCCAAATATATTCCAAACCATATACGAAAGTTCCCGAAATTCATTATTTTCCATATTTCATTCAAAACATCAAAAGTCACGACGAACATTCTAACTTGCGTGGTTTCATTCCGAATTCATTAACATCAACTACATGTCACATTTAAAGTCTTTAGCATCAACGATATACAATGATATACACAAATATACCAAAGGTATATACTTTCCGATAACGTTCCGAAATCATTTTCCAACGCCAATCCAATTCATTAAACGTTTGTTTACGACCTAAAGGTTACTACGACGCAACCAAACAAACTAAACAAGATCAATTCACATTTAGTTCTCCTTCTTAAGGGCACACGGCCCCTATGCCAATCACACATGCACACACGGTTTTCTACACATTAAGACTACGGGATTCTCGTCTATTCTCAATCCTTAACACATTCATATCAATTCTATAACATAAAAGTGTAAGAATTCTCACCTTTTCTTGAAACCCCGACTTGTCGCAAACGTAGTTCTTGTGCCAAACTAATTATACCCCGTTGAAGAGGGTCTTGAGTACTTCACAACTATGGGAAGAACAAGAATTTTTGATCAACAACCAAGCTTGGGAATTTTTTTTCTCCCTTTCTCCTATTCTCGGCCGAGAGGTGTTCTTGGCTCAAAGTTGAGTTCTAATTTTTTCTTGATAATTACTAAGTGTGGAGTTGATATATATCCATCCATAGGTCATGTGTATATCACATGACCTTTAAAATGTGGGCTTGGACCTTTACCTTGGCCGGCCACTTCATCATCTTGGGCTTCAATTTTTTTTTTGTGTTAATTCTTGGCCCAATTCACAAAAGCCCCGTTTTGTAATTACCGAAACTAATTTCCGAAATTCCAAATTTACCCTCGGCCTTCCCCGATGTCTTAACGTTAATGATTCCATAACCAACATAGTCATATTTACTAAAATCAAAATATTTCCTTATAATACACAAGTCTTGATTATTTCTCGATTTCCAATTATACGAAAACACGGGACATAACATTTTCCCCCCCTTTAGAACATTCGTCCTCGAATGTTAAATTGACCTCATGGGGCGTCATACTACTTCGGGAGGGTCCTCTTCATAATTGTCCTTCGTGGATTTTCCGACATAGCTTTTCACCCACATGATGGGGTAATTCTTCGCATCACTGATTCAAACGCCTTCATAATACATTTTCTCATACCTCACGTAATCACCGAACCATACGCTATATTCTTGTAATGGACGAACGCTTTCCAGACATCATAGTCACTATCATTTTTTTTGTTACACTTCTGAGTTTCTTACCACATCGTCGTAATCTCACTTTAATTAATACCAGACACTTCATGCCAAACAGATTCAGAACTAGGGCCAGACGCGTATAAGCATATCAGACGGATTCATAGTCAACATCAGAGGTACGGAAGTATATCGGACAAATCTGAGATCGGAGTCAGACGTACAAAGGCGTATCAGACGGATTCGTAATTAGAATCAAACACACGAAGATATACCAGACAGATTCATAATCGGAGTCAGACGTACAAGATCATATCGGACAGGTTCGAAATCAGAATCAAATGTACAGAATTGTATCATACAGAGTCGTGATTAGACAGACCGAAATGTATCGAACATACGCGTGATCAAAATCAAACGCACAGAAGCATACCAGACGGATTTATATCCAGAGTCAGACATACAGAGGTGTGCCAGACAGAAACGTATCCAGAATCAGACGCACAAAGATTCATCAGAAGGGAACATAATCGAGCTCAGAAATACAGAGGCGTACTAGACAGAGCCTTATCGGAATCGGGAGTGCAGAAGCACAACAGATAGAATGTCGAATTAGAATCAAATCGCTCCTATTAAGGTTCCAATAATTCATGAGAATTTCCCCTTTATTGGTAAACTTATTCGCCAAGTTGTCACACAAATTGTCTTACGTCTCGCGTATCGACTCGTTCAAGGATTCCACTTATTCACACTGCTTATCTTTCATCTTTCCTACCCTCCATACTCATTTTTTTCTTTCAGACATCGTCATTATAAACTGAATTATAATGGACTTAGGGATTTTCTATCCCTTGACAACTTTCGGATCGTCGCCCCCGCTTCGCTTCATGTATTCGGTTTAGTAAAACCTTCCTTCCGTCTATCACAACATTATTTGCCGGGTCTAGGCTCTTAACCCACATGGGCACCAAACGAAAATCATACACACACACATACACATACACATACACACATACACATACATTTACTCATATCTTACTGGCGGGCGTCTCAGACTGTTATTCAAATTCGTTCAATTTCCCAAGCGGTGTTGTACCCTTTTCTTTTTGCCCATTTAGTCCGCCTCGTTCTGCGCGACTCCCGAAAGGGCACTAATTACTCCACACACATTCTATTTACCTTATGATTACCCCAATTTTCTATTTATATTCATCATACTCTCACTTTATGAAAAACTTTACATTACTTCCCAGGGGGTCACCCATCACAGAATTGCTCTGGCTTGAGCACGCTTAACCCCGGAACTTTCATGCATTTTTGACGCGTTAGGGCTGATATAACTTCGTCAATTGCCCCGCACGACCTTTGTCACGTAATTTCAGGGCCAATCGGGGTTTTAGCAAATTTTTCGGGATGTTTTCGTAGCGGGTCCCACTCCGACCCAAATAGGTCGTTTGCCCTCCTGGCTATGTGGTTTCTCGTTTTAGCCTGCCAAACTCCCTATATTCGCCCCCCCCCCCCCCACATGCTTAGATAGCCGCCTCAAATATTTTCATTGATTCGGATTCTTACACTACTTTTACTGACACGCAGAAAGAGAATATCGCATAATATACTGGAATACAGACCTATCATTGCACATATTCATTCAGAAAAAGGTTAGTAATATACCTGGGTCTGCGTCTGGTGATGCCTCTGGGTCACGCCGACCAGTCAAAGCGTATATGCGGTTCGAGGGACCGCTAGAATCTGAACCGCCACCGCGGCCTCGACCGCGTCTTGCCGGTGCTGGCATACCTCGCCCTCCAGGGCGTGCAACAGATGGAGCAGATGATGAACCGGCGGCTGACCATGTCGGCTGAGCCACACTACCAGAACCGCTAGCCAGCGGAGAGTCTCTCATAAAGTGGCCCTGACCACCACAAGAAAAACAAGCTCCAATCGCTCGATAGCACTCCCCAGGATGAGACTTCCCGCAATGAGAACAACGGGGCCTGGGTGGTCTGGCATGGCTGGGACCCCTGGATACCTGTGAACCTGCCACTCTGGGGCTCTGACCGGTCCCAGACGGTCCCGCACTATCCAATCGCTTATTAGCAGACTGTGTGTCCCGGCCTGACGGAGGGAAGTATCCACTGGACTGATACTGAGGCTGCCCGCCCCGAGAATCTCCAGAATACCCCACTGATCTGGCCCTCTTGGGCCGTCTCCCATCATACTCTCTGCTGGGCCGATCTGCTCAGTGCCGGTTCTCCATCCCCTAGGCGTAGGCCTGTAGACGGGCAATGTCCATATCTGTCTGCAATGACACCGCCATACAGCCGTCAATCAGGTAACGATCCAACCCCATAACATATCTATGCATCCGATCAGACATATCAGCTACCACGGCAGGTGCATACCGGGCCAGGGAATTAAACTCCAAATTATATTCACTAACGCTTCGACCCCTCTGCTGCAAATGTAAAAACCGATCAACTCGCTCCCGTCGTAACTTTGGGGGCAGAAAGTGGCGGGTGAATGCTGTCACAAACTGATCCCAAGTTTTTCAACTCTTGGAAGCTACGCTCACAGGCATCACTCCACTGGAATTTAGCCGACTTCTGGGTTAACTTTGTCAATGGGGCTGAAATAGATGAGAAGCCCTCTACAAATCTTCTATAGTATCCTGCTAACCCAAGGAAACTACGAGCTTCCGTGGGTGTCGTAGGCCTTGGCCAAGTCTTCACAGCTTCTATTTTCTGAGTGTCGACTCGGATACCATCATCTGAAATAACATGACCCAGGAATGCAACAGAATTAAGCCAAAACTCGCACTTTGAAAACTTTGCATACAATTCTCGAGCTCGGAGAATGCCAAGAACAATTCTTAGGTGGTCTGCATGTTCTGACTCTGTGAGGGAATATACCAGAATATCATCGATAAATACTATCACGAAGAGATCCAAAAATGGCCTGAACACGTTATTCATTAAATTCATGAACACCGCCGGGGCATTTGTCAATCCAAACGACATCACTCGGAACTCGTAGTGAGCATATCTTGTCCTGAAGGCAGTCTTAGGAATATCTGCTTCTCTAATTCTCACCTGATGATAACCCGATCTCAGATCTATCTTGGAAAACCACTTAGCGCCCTGTAACTGATCAAACAAATCATCGATTCTGGGAAGAGGATATTTATTCTTTATTGTTACCTTGTTCAACTGTCTGTAGTCGATACACATTCGTAGAGATCCGTCCATCTTCTTTACAAACAGGACTGGTGCTCCCCACGGCGAAGAACTGGGTCATATAAACCCCTTCTCAAGTAAATATTTTAGCTGTGCTTTTAGCTCTTTCAATTCTGCCGGAGCCATTCGATAAGGGGGAATGGGAATAGGCTTGGTGTCTGGTAATACATCAATAGCAAAGTCGATTTCCCTTTCTGGAGGAAGACCTGGAACTTCATCCGGGAATACATCTGGAAACTCATTTTCTACCAGGATAGATTGGAAAACTGGTGGCCTTGCCTCCGTATCATGAACCCGAACTAGATGACAAATATAGTCCTTGGCTATCATCCTTCTCGCTTTGAGGTAGGAAATAAACCTACCCTTAGGGGATGCTGTGTTACCCTTCCATTCAAGTACGAGCTCTCCCGGAAACTGGAATCGAACCATTTTCATCCAGCAATCGACATTAGCATAGCACGAGGCCAACCAATCCATTCCCATAATCGCGTCAAAGTCTATCATTTCCAGCTCGATCAAATCAGCTTGAGTCCGGCGGTCACATATCGCCACGATACAATTTTTATATACCTTCCTCACTATCATGGGATCACCAACTGGAGTGAACACCTCGAAAGGTTTAATTGGCTCAAGCTTCACCCCAATACAATCAGCAACATATGGGGTAACATAGGAGAAAGTAGAACCCGGATCAATCAAAGCATATACCTCACGGGAAAATATAGTCAAGGTACCTATGACAACATCGGGGGAGGATTCAAGATCATGTCGCCCTGATAAAGCATATACGTGGGGCTGAACAGTGCTGGAAGTAGATGCTCCCCCTCTGCCTCTGCCTCTACCTGCTGTAGTCTGGGAAGTCTGTGCTGTAGGACGCACCGAAGAAGAACCTGCTGCTGAACCTGTGGGCTGAGTCCCTGCTCTATCTCTCACCGAAGGGCAATCCCTCATCATGTGACCAACTTGCCCGCATGCATAACAAGCATCGGTACCCTAACGACACTGTCCGGAATGTAATTTACCGCACTGACTACACCGTGGTACTGGGGTCGCCTCTGGCTAAAATCTCCCTTGAACTGAAAATCTGAGGCCCTCGAGCTCTGGCCCTGCCCTGATTGAAAAGAACGGTAAACCCTCCTATCTGAGAACCCGAAGGCGCACTGGTCGCTGACTGACCTGAGTGCCTAGAATACATCTGTCTCGATCCCCCTCTATAATAACTGCTTGCCCCCGTAGATCTAGCTCTCTTACCTTGCCTTCGGTCATTATCCCGATCACTTCTTTGCTGCTGTTGTCGTTCCTCCAGGTTCTGAGCATGTGCCTGTATTCGGGTAATATCCATCCCGTCTTGCAAGGAGGCTGTCAAGCAATCTCTAAATAGGTGTGGCCCCAAACCACTCACAAATCTATGAACCCGATCGCCCATATCAGCCACCATAGTCGGGGCATACCTGGCCAGAGAATTAAACTGCATACTATACTCTCGGGCACTCATACTTCCTTGCTTTAAATTCAAGAACTTGTCCGCTCTAGCTCGGTGGACCTCAGGCAGCAAGTAATGACCAATAAAGGCATCCACAAATTCTTGCCAAACGGGAGGTGGTGCATTCTCTCCCCTTGATATCATCCAATTTTTGTACCATAGCACCGCCACATCGCGGAGTCTGTAAGAGGCCAACTCTACCGACTCGGTCTCAGAAGCATGCATAAGTTTCAGCGTCCTCGACATCTCATCAACAAAGCCTTGGGGGTCCTCATCCGGCTTCGACCCAAAAAATCCCGGAGGATTTAAAGTCAAGAAATCACGGGCTCTCGTACTCGCCGATCGATCACTTAGGCCCGCATTCTGTCGTTGTGACTGAGCGGCGACCAACTGTGTCAATAAATGTATGGCCTCAGATACCTGTTGACCCGAAGCAACTGGCGGAGGAATTGGGACTGAGGCTCCTCTCTGCTCTCCTTCTTTAGGCGAGGCTTCATTCTGTGATTCACCTTCCTCTACATTTGCCGGGGGCTCCCTTTCTGCCCGCTACTTTGTCATAGGTTTGCCTTTCTGGGCAGCTGTAGCTTTTCCTTTCGGCGGCATTCTGAAATCACAACGCACTTTTAGGGAAGGATAAAATCCTATGCATGGCTCTATCGCACGATCTATTAAAAAGAAAGATGGTCATTTTCCTAAATGCCCTGTAGCCCCTTGTTTATTGATGTGGCGCGCAACACACCATAATCAAGACTCTACTAGACACGGCTCGTAGACACTTCCTAGGACGAACTGCTCTAATACCACTTCTGTCACGACCCAGCTAGGGGCCGCGACGGGTACCCAGGGCTAACCGCCGAGCACCGCTCGCTCTATTACCCTCCTTACTCGATTAATGCCTTATCATCATATTTATGCTTGAAACATAGAAAAAGATCACAACTTATATAGAAACATAAATACTTGTGTATATAGAAAGGTTTGGTACATCAAAATAATGAGTGCACGTATACATGGAAGATGTGAGACCATACTACCCACACTACGCATCTACGAGCCTCTACTGACATACTGTACGATGGACGGAACAAAACTCCGTCATGCCCAGAATATATATATATATATATATACACATGTACCAAAAGAGAAATCACAAGCACCTCCGAACAATGGAGTGCTCTCGACAGCTGGCAGCTCCTAAGTATCTGGATCAAGCTCGCCTCCCTGTCTACCTGTGGGCATGAACACAGCGTCCAACGAAGGGATGTCAGTACAAATATTGTACTAAGTATGAGAGGCATGATCAGTGAAGAAAGGCATCAATATAAAGCATATGGATCTGACCGATAATCAAAAATGGAATAATGCATGCTGTCTTACTCATACTTATCATCGTAACATGTATGCATCATATGAAAGCTGCCCGCCCATGTCAGGATGGTGTGATAATCAATAATATAAGCCCGTGTCTAGGCCTCCCGCGTCCGGGGTACCATCTCATGCCGTCCACTAGTGGTGTCTGCCCACGCCCGTAGGTCGTGGTGTATCCGTATCGCCGCCCACCGAAGCGGTGTCTGCCCGGCCAACTAGGCCCGGTATGCAATGCTCATGCCATGCTTATCGTAAAATAGTCATAATAATGTACTTATTGTAAAATATTTATCTTATCATAATCACATGAATAAGGTTTGAGAACAACTTTACTCTATCGGGGTGACGTAAGGTCGTGACCCCCCGATTACTTTATGGAGCAATTACGGACATTCTGCCTCACCTAGAAAGGACTAATACATAAGGTGAGTGTAGGCAAGGACTAACATCATCATATCGTATAACTTATCTCATATAGACATTTAATTTTTTTTGGAATGTAGGAGTTCATGGAAAGATGGTAATTCGGACTATAAGATTCATGCCATTGGAAAGAAAGGACTAGCCTCACATACCTTGTCGTTTAGGTAAGTTGACTTCCACTTATCTCCTTCGTTACCATGTCGTCACCTTCATGAGAGAATTCGTATTACATTAGTTAATTGACTATGAGAACGCCTCGTTATCCCTAGAGAAAATTAGGCGGCATTTCCTTTGAGTTTAACACTTATATCATGACCTACACACCATTTGTAACGTATTCATAATTATAACGCATCAACTTCTATGATTCCATCCAACTACCATTCCATAGTGAGACCATTTACTCAATCATGACCCATTTCTATGTTCTTCTATATTTCAAGCATGTGAACCTTTCAATACCTCAAACAACATGAATTTATCATGGAACTTACCTTGGATGATGGTTGAACAATCTTGAGTTGAAATGCTTCACTTAGACAAAACCCTAGTTCCACCTTCTTTGGAATTTCTTCACTTAGATGATCCTTTATTGTGTTCTTACACTTGATTCCATGAAATTAGTGTTGTTGGTCTTGATATTCCCTTTAATTCTCTTGAATTCTTGTGGACGAAATATTTGGAGAGTTCTAGAAGTCTCTTGAGTTGTCTTGATGAAAAATGAAATGAAATGAGCTTAAGTCCCTTTTAAAAATCACAAAATCTGATCTTTAATGAATTCTTGTTGGGATGAACAGTGGTCGTAAATCACCATTTATGGACCGTATTTTGATTTACGGTCCGTCCACTGTGGTAATTTTTAAGCATATGAAAAACAGAAAGTTTTGGCTGAAGAACATGGTAGTTTACGACCTGGTTTACGGTCCGTAAACCAGTTTACGAGCCGTATTCTGGGTCGTATTTAACCATATTAACGCTGTACAGAAAGTTGATTCTTTTGGAACGATGGAATACGATTGCACTATACGGTCCGTAAATCACTTTACGTGCCGTATAGTGCCATATATGACCACTGGGCTGAAAAATTTTCCGCAACTTCCTTATTTCCAAAAATGCATAATTAGCCATTCTCGACTTAGTAAAACATCATACACTCAAGCCCTTCACCGTTCTACTCATCACACAAGTACGGAAAATTTTCGAGGCGTAACAAAACTAGTACAATAACTAGAAAAAAACCACAAGGCTTACTTTTGAACATAAACCATACGTGTCAATATCATATCCAACCAGTTATAGGACTTAGTGAACATAATTAGATAATCATCCTGTACATATGCATATAAAACGTGTCCCGGCCCTCTAGTGAGGGACTCAGTAATTAAAATCATCATATACATGCACATATAACGTGTCCCGGCCCTCTAATGAGGGACTCGGTGAATAAAGTCATGCCATCCTGGCCGCCATCCCCATATCACCATATAACCATGTCATCATATCATCATATCCATATACATATAACGTGTCCCGGCCCTCTAATGAGGAACTCGGTGAATAATGCAGTGGATCTGTGCACGAGAACATGTCCTGGCCCGGGACTCAGTGAAAGATGTAACAGTATGCACGAGCAGAGTAATAAGTAACCATATAAACATAAATCATCTTTTGAGACTCAATAGATAAGTAGACTAGTCAACGCTCAAGTATCAAGATAATGGTCACACTCGGAACTCTTTGAAAATCATTACGAACTATGTCAAATACCGTCTCAGGAATCATAGACATGTATCATGTCACGACCCAACCCCGTGGGCCGCGACTGGTACCCTAACTGGGTACCCGTACATACCTACCTGACCGAATTTCGTACCATACAGATTTTTTTTTGTTTTTAAAACAGATGTTACAGAAGTACGCCGATACAGTTACGGCACGCGCGCAAACATATATATGTATATACCTGAACATGCAGACATTTTACAGATAAGCCGATAAGGCTAACATACAGACGAAACCCGAAACCCACACATCTATCTACAGGCCTCTACAGACATACAAAATCATATGACGGGACAGGGCCCCGCCGTACCCAGAATATCCATACATACAGAGTATACAGAAGACAGAAGATATATACCAAAAGTATATGCTCCGGATCAAAGGAGCTCTTCAAACAGCAGAATTAGAACCCTACGCTGGCGGCGTATCACCTGGTGCGTCTGTACCTGCGGGCATGTAGCGCAGCCCCCGAAGAACGGGGGTCAGTACGGAAAATGTACCGAGTATGTAAAGCAGAAACATAACAGATACAATCATAGTCCGAACCGGAGTCACAGAAACATAACGGACAGAACCATAAATCAGACGGACGGACAGAGTCATGATCCAGACAGACATACAGAATCGTGGTCCATACAGATAAACAGAATTATGGTTCGGACAAACAGACGGAATCATAATCCGGACAGACGAGCAGAATCAGTATCCATACAGACGTACAGAATCGGAACCCATACGGACGTACCAAATCAGAATCCATACGGACATACAGAGTCAGAATCCATACGGACATACATACATAGTCGTAGTTCAGACGGACAGACAGAAGTATACCTGACAGAATTATGCATGCAGATTAGTGCAGAGTCATGCTGAATCATACAGAATCATACAGAGGCATGTGCTTATATACATACTGATGGCACATGCATACAGACATACAGATCCCGGCCCTGTCTGGGGGCGCGGTAAACAGAACCCGGCCCTCTTAGTACGGGACGCGGTGGACAGACAGAATCAGATCAGATCAGATCATATCAGATGCCATCCTGGCCGCCATCCCCATACATAGATCAATATATCAAAATCATACAGATATAACAGATCCCGGCCCGTACGCCGAGGGACGCGGTGAACAATGCAGAGAAATATGCACGATAACAGAACCTGGCCCGGGACGCAGTGAAGGAATGCATTGAGACAGCCACGAACAGATCCATGAGTAACCACATACATACAGACTCACATACAGACTCAATCAGACTGAAGGGTGCCAAACGGCAAGTCAAAATCAGAGTATACGGATAGTATGCATAGTACGCGCCTATATCCTACTTGGGAAGGCACGACAGATTATTATCAGAATCAGATTCTCAGATGTTCAGAAATCATTTTGTAAGAATTTCATAAAAATAGTTGTATCATGATCAAAATAATAGTTCAGATGGTTTCTGAGAAAATCGGACAAAACGAAAGTATTTAAAGTATTACAGAAGATATCGGGCCTTGCGGGCCCGCCTCGGACCAACTCGAGGCAACATATGTAAATTATCGCTAATAGACCTTATGAGGTCATCCATAATCGTTTGGAAGTGTTCCGACTCCGTTTAGGGAAGTTTTGTACAAAAATTCACTTTAAAGGCAATTTGTAAGAAAATAGCTTCAGTTGAATTGAAGGAATTGGAGCGGTTTTCCGTCTCGAATTCCGGGGAACGGAGTCGTACTTAAGGCTCGCGGCCGAGCCTATCACATCCAGAACATGCCTAGGAACAAAGGGAAGTGCTTCACATACCTCGATAGCGCCTTACGCTCGCTTGGCGTCGACTTCAATTTCCTCCAAAATCTAGAAATGGTCAAGTTTACCATTTGTTAGTTTCAAACTTTTCAATAATCCAACTTAACACTGACTTGCCTACCGAAATTTCGGCAGCATTTCCTCTGTATATAATACATCCCCGAGACTTAGCTCGGCTCAATTCATCATCACAACAACCCAGAAATAGCATCAATAACAACAATATGCATTAAACATACGATATGGCATCACTAGCCATCCTTTCGACATAACGAAACATTTTGCGTTTCAACCTTACATTTCCAACCCAAACTTATTCTTCTCATATTCATCATCCATCAAAATCATTACAACATACGTCGGAAGCATCCATACCATTTTCAGACAATATTCATAAGGTATGCAAACATTCAAACTTTCCATTAAGCCACTACTTTTCCAATTTTTCCTAACCTTCAACATAAAAGTTCATTATACATTTCCATCTTCCAAATTCATCCACAATAATCATAATTTGCCTCTTGATACTTTCATTTCCATTTTTACATAAACCATAACAAAGTTGTATGCTTTCCTACAACAACTTAATAACCATTAAGTTCCTTCACTCTCCTCACATAATCCATGATTAAAACAACCAAAATATTAATTCAAATCAGTCCATCAATTTCAATTAAAACAGCCCCTCACCCATAAATTTCAACAAAACAACAAACGAGTTTATAATGCTGTTTTCTCCGTTCTAATTCGTTAAAACTCTAAATAAACACTTTAATAACATAAAAGGAATTTTATAAATACCTTATCAGAAGCTCCACCATGAAAATTTCATCCCCCAAGACCAATATTTATCTCAAATTGAAGGCAACGCAACGTACAACGTTTTTCTCTTCATGAGCTTCGGGATTCGGAGCTCGGATTTTGATCAAAATGGCTTCCTTAGCCTTGAAGTTTTCTCTCTCTCTCTCTAATGTTCTTGGAAGATCTTATCTGAAAATGATCAGCCCTAAAGTGAATTTGCCATATATATTAACGTTAATGGGCCTCATGGGCCGAAACATTAGTGTTTGGGTCGGGTCCAAACTTGATGCCCTGCCAGCCCAAATTGCATCGTCCATATTTCCTTATCCAAATATCATTTTGACGAGAGGTTTGTTGCGTTGGAAACTAAACTCGATGAAATTAATTTTAGGCTTTTGAAACACCTTAAAAATCCTCATATACTAGGAGATATGCCTCCAACAATATGGGCTAAAAATCTGGTCCGAGATTTTTCTGAAGTTGTTCGGATTCATTTCGTTCAGATTCGTTTAACTTCTAATCCTCTTCCGACCCTCGTGTAACCTCTTATACACGCATATACATAGTCATATACATACATAACAATCCATACACATCTCGAAGGGTCCGGAGAATCACAATAACCTTAAACGTAACTGGAGAACTTACGAAGCTTCGACGAAACTCCAATCGCAAAAATATATTCATATCTTTTATCCATCTTCTATAACATTACTAATAATCTCAAATACTTTAAAAGGGCACTCACATTACCTCATATACGCTCATAACGCGATTTCAAATCCTTTAGGTTACGATGTCACCTCGGGATACTTAAGGCAACCATACATATATAACGATATCCTTACTAACTCGATTAACTTTCCTTGAACTTTCTTAACTCATTTTTTTCTTGTCTTAATTAAAATAGCACAGACTCTTACGGGGTGTAACATATCAAGTCAATCCGAGGCAACTTATAAAAGTTATGGTCATTAGGCAATATGGAGTTTTTCAGGAATAGGAACTTTCATGAATCATTTACTATCCGATCATATAGAAAGCTCGAGGGCAGTAGTTCGACTATTTTAAGAACTCTAATATCAAGAAATGGATAAGAATCATAATACATGCTCGGAACTTATGAGTAGAATTACCCCGAATCTCATATCGTTTCATACTTACATCTAGGACATGCCAAAATAAAGAAAGGATAGGCTTTACATACCTTTAGCGTTTACTCGCAACACAACCCGTATACGCTGCCCAATAGTACTTTATCCTATATTAAGATGTCAAGAACTACGATTAGGTTACGAGGGAATTCAATACATATTCTAACGTTAGTAACCCTTTCTAAATAATTTGACGACCTTCCCTTTACATTCAAATCAACCACATACAATCAAGCCAACACCAATGATCACACGTTCAAGTGTTAACCCGAGGCCATTCAAACAAGACTCGAGAACACTTCGGACAACCCGCACAATATTCATAACAGCCCGACGAACATACCATACAACCCGCAATCCTTCAAACTCAACAAGAACAAGAACAACACATTTTTTTCTTCCAATTTCACAAATCCTACCAACAACCACACGTTTAGCAACATTATTTATACAAATGCAATAAACTATATTAACATCGTATTCACTTCTACCACAACCCACAAGCAATTACCACTCAAATTTGAACCATTAAACTTTCAATTTCATCATGGAATCCACAACAACAACAATCCAAATACTAAGTAAACTTAGTTCATCATTCCTACACAAACAGCCCCTACACGGCTTCAACACCAACACACATTATTCCATGATTTTCATTCATTTCTACACACTACAACACGTTCAAACCATCCACAACACATGCAAAAGAATATTAAACCTTACCTTTAATACTTGGCTTTTCAACTTGGCTCCAATTTATGTCTTGAATTTTTATACTTGTTCTTGTTGCCCTAGAATCAATTCCACATTATTATACATCTTCTAAGGAGTTGAATTGCTTGGAAAAAATATTTTTTTGATCAACTTTCAATGGCATCAATCTCGGCCAGCCATGGCCGAGAGTCTCTCACTCTATCTCTAAGGTTACTTAGGTTTGTGAAGATGAAGAAATGAAGTGGATAGTTGATGAATGAATCATCAACTTACTATATATAGGATGCCCATGGGCTGGACATGTGTCCCACCCAAAGTTTGAGCCAATTGCACTTGGCCATGTCACAGGTGGGGCCTACACGACCACTTATGGTCAATTAATGAAGTAATTAAATTTTAATCCCACTTAATAATCTAATCATGGTTAATTAATCCCTAATCTTCATTAATAATTCCATACCACATAAAATTTATAAACAACTTGTGCAATTAAACAATCTCGGAGATTAAAAATCTCTACCTCGGATCCCAAAATAGTCTTGTCCTTAACTTGTTGCGACTAGCTTAAAATATCCCAATGTACTAAAATACGGGATATAACATCCTTCCCTCCTTTAAAACATTCGTCCTCGAATGTTTAATCGGTCTTAATGGTCTTATAAGCACTTCGGGGGAGTCTCTTTCATAGTTGTCACATATAACTTTATTTACCAATCAATATAATTAACGAGGAGTTTAGATTACCTTTAGGCATAGGAAACAACTGAGGATATTTATTTTTCATCTCCTCTTCAGCTTCCCAAGTCATTTCCTCCCTGTTATTGTTTCGCCACAATACTTTAACAGAAGCCACGTCTTTAGTACACAACCTTCTCACCTGACGATCCAGTATAGCTATAGGCTGCTCCTCGTAAGATAACTCCTGTGTCACCTGGATATCATATATGGGAAATACTCTGGAAGGATCGCCTATACATTTTCGAAGCATTGACACGTGGAAGACTGATGCACTGCTTCCAAATCAGCTGGTAGGTTTAACTTGTAGGCAACTCAGCCTACCTCACGGATAACCTGATAAGGCCCAATGTATCTCGGGCTTAAATTCCCTTTCCTGCCGAATCTCATAACACCCTTCATGGGTGACACCTTCAAGAACACCCAGTCACCAACCTGAAATTCTAAGTGTCGACGTCGAATACCTGCATATGATTTATGCCGACTCTGGGCTGCCAGTAATCTCTCCTGAATAAGCTTCACTTTATGGACAGCCTGCTGAACCATATCTGAGCCTATTAACTTAGTCTCACCAACATCAAACCAGCCTATAGGTGATCTTCACTTTCTGCCATATAGAGCCTCATACGGTGCCATCTGGATGCTAGAATGGTAGCTATTATTATAAGCGAACTCAATAAGTGGCAGATGATCATCCCAGCTACCTCTGAAGTCGATAGCACAGGCCCGTAACATATCTTGTAGTGTCTGAATAGTACGCTCGGCCTGTCCGTCAGTCTGAGGGTGAAATGCCGTGCTGAGACTCACTTGTGTCCCCAATCCCCCCTGGAAGGATCTCCAGAAGTTAGCTGTAAACTGGGCTTCTCTATCGGAGATAATAGCTGTGGGGACCCCTTGAAGTTTCACTATCTCCTTAAGGTACAACCTGCTATAGTCCTCAGCTGAATATGTAGTCCTGACTGGAAGAAAGTGGGCTAATTTCGTCATCCTATGAATGATGACCCAGATAGAGTCATATTTTCACGGAGTGCGAGGTAAACCTGTGACGAAGTCCATATTGATTACCTCCCATTTCCAAGTCGGAATCTCTATCTCATGTAATAACCCACCAGGATTCTGGTGCTCGATCTTAACCTGTTGACAATTTGGACACTGAGCAATTAACTCTGCTATATCCTTCTTCATGCCATCCAACCAATTCAAACATCTGAGGTCATGATACATCTTTCTTGACCCTGGATGAACAAAATAATGGGCATAATGTGCTTCCCCCATAACCTGTTGTCGTAACCCTGCAACCTCAAGTACACATAATATATCTTTGTATCGTAGCACTCCGTCAGGTGCAACCTCGAATGGGGTCTCTTCCTTCTGAAGAGCTGCATCTCTGTAATGTACAAGAATAGGGTCCTCGTACTGATGTCTCTTTACCTCTTTTATAATAGAGGACTCAGCAACACCTCGCACTGAAACCCTGCCATTATCAGAATCAGCCAAACGGACTCCCAGATTAGCTAACTGACAAATCTCACGGACCATCTCTTTCTGCTCTGGTTGTACATCTGTCAAACTACCCATAGATTTACGGCTGAGTGCATCTGCTATAACATTGGCCTTTCCTGGGTGATATAAAATGTCAACATCATAGTCTTTCAGCAACTCTAGCCATCTCCTCTGCCGCAAATTTAGCTCCTTCTGCTTGAAGATGTATTGGAGACTCTTGTGATCTGTATTAATATCGACATGCACCCCGTATATATAATGTCTCCATATCTTCAAGGCATGAATCACTGCTGCTAACTCCAGATCATGGGTTGGATAATTTCTTTCGTGCTTTCTGAGCTGTCGGGAGGCATAGGCTATAACTCGGCCATGCTGCATCAACACACAACCTACCCCAACACCCGAGGCATCACAATAAATAACACAACCACTTGGCCCCTCAGGAAGTGTTAGAACCGGAGCCGTAGCCAATTTCTCCTTCAATAACTGAAAGCTTCGCTCACAAGCGTCGGTCCACTGAAACTTGGCTGCCTTCTGTGTTATCCTTGTTAAAGGCGCTGAAATTGAGGAAAACTTCTCCACAAACCTCCTGTAATACCCTGCCAGACCCAGAAAACTGCGTATCTCAGTAGGCGTCGTAGGTCTCGGCCAAGTCTTCACCACCTCAATCTTCTGTGAGTCTACCCGAATGCTATCAGCCCCGACAATATGCCCCAAGAATGCTACTATAGTTAACCAGAATTCACATTTGGAGAACTTAGCATACAATTTCTAGTGCTGGAGTACTCTAAGTACGGTCCTCAAATGATCTGCTTGCTCATCTTCTGATCGTGAATAGACCAGAATATCATCAATAAATACAATCACGAACAGGTCAAGGAATGGCTTGAACACTCGGTTCATCAAATCCATAAATAATGATGGAGCATTGGTCAGTCCAAAGGACATCACTCTAAACTCATAATGCCCGTGTCGAGTCCTGAATGCAGTCTTCGGGATATCTACCTCCCTTACTCGCACCAGGTGGTAGCCTGACCGTAAGTCTATCTTTGAAAAACACTTAGCACCCTACCACTGGTCAAATAGATCATCAATTCTGGGGAGGGGATATTTATTCTTTATTGTCACCTTGTTCAGCTGTCTATAATCAATGCACATTCGCAGCGACCAATCCTTGTCTTCATGTGCTCGCTTTCATTTCTGTCACCGCATACCTTTTATTCTGAGCTTTCCCTTTAGAACTTTATAAATCTTTCTCATTCATCCTATACTCTGCTTTTCCATATCAATTTGCCTTTATACCTTAGTCACATAAATCACGTCATATCCTTTAATCACCTCCTCACTAGGCTTTACTCATTCTTATGACAATCTTTGTTATATTCACGTAATATCTTGTTCGTAATCAATCCTATAGTGTAACACTTCGTGTCTTTATTCACGATTCTTACTATGGTGTAATTACATTCTGTGGTGTAGGCATACTTAACCTTTGGTCAATCATACCCTTAATATCACCCAAGCTGTCTTATCAATACATTCGTGTTTGTCATAATTCTTTCTCCCCCGCACTATTGTCTCAATCATACCATTTCTTCTTTTAACTATAAACTCATCGTAATTTACCCCTGCTTATCAGTTCTGTCGACACCTCAATATAACCTTCTATTAATATTTTACCAGCCTTTTCTAAATCATCTCTTAGTATCTCAAACCCTTCCAAGTTATCCTAGCATTTCTTCTTACAATATTGATATCAACCTCATAATTTCTGTTACCATCAATTCATCGGTTAATCTTTATCTCTCGAAGTCAGACGTACTCGCGACTTAGCCAAAGCTTATCGTTACTGTTGGCGCGACTTTCCAAAAATATTACGAACTTTTATGTCATTTTCTTGTTAGTTCTCAGAGAATTTTGGCAGAGTTTCCTCTGTATTTCTTACTATCTCCAAACCTGCACGCAGGAAATACCAACAACGCCTCACAGGGCCAATACACACATATATTATATCGTATCGTAGCCGCACAGGGCTTCCTATATCAATCACAATGCCTCACAAACTGTACCTGTCACTCTTTCTTGTTTATTTTCCCCTTCCATCTTTAATTGCAGGTTTCAAACATACCTGCAGCATTCGTACTATGTCAAACATATATTCTGTTTGCAGTTACTGGTTCCTTTAGCTTCTTCTGTGCACACTTTCTAACTGGACTTATCTGCGATATATACATTCAACCCGTTTCCTTACTATACTTACCATAACTCACCATAATGATGGCCAATTGCCATTCCGTATATACAATTTCTCATTATGTTCCCTTGCTATCCAACTTTCACCTGTATGTGCAAGTATTTTCCATCCTAGATTTCAAAATTCCCATGGGTAGGAATGCCATGGTCACTGTTACTCGTAAACACTTTGTTGTTGACTCCTTTGCTTTCCGCTTGCCGCTATTAGGTAACAATCTATAACAAATGCCCATACATAGGAAATTTCAATAAGGTCTCATATACCTGTAGTCGGTCAGTCTCTAGTCTGATCCGGCGATCTAGAAGGTGAAGTGTGCTCCTTGTCATCGCCTGTCCGCCATCTACTCATCTGACCTTCATCTGAACCCAGGGAATGTAGATAACCGGGCAACTCACGGTCTGTAGACACTCCGAGGATGAACTGCCCTGATACCACTTTTGTCACAACCCAACCCCGTAGGCCGTGACTAGTGCCCGAGCTGGACACTCGTATACACCTGTTACTATAATCGTTCGCAACTAGCATAATAAAGAACTTATATATATACAAAGGCAGGACGGCGTCCCAGAAATGTCACATATATATATAGCATAGAAACCTGTCTCCTAAGGAGTTACAACTTTCAACAGATAATATCGCACATAAGGCGGCAAGGCCATCACAATATAGGGGGAATGCCCCAGCCATACACGAGCCAATAAGGCTACCATAACACACGGCTTCCAAAACACATACGTATATATATCTACGCAAGCCGATAAGGCTGCCACCACACACAACATCCCAAAACATATATATACGCAAGCCGACAAGGCTGCCACTACGAATGGGTACGCCCCAAAACATAAGTCATATCCACACAACTAAACAACAACTATATACAGACCCACACATATGTCGACAGACCTCTAAGAGTAACAACAGTATCATATCACGGGACAGGGCCCCGCCGTACCCTTGGGTAAACATATATATACAACAGGAGAATCTGAACCACAAAACTAGGCTCCAGAATAAGGGAGCACTCCAAGATAGCTGAATATATATCCTAAGCTGGCGGATCACCGAAACGAGCGTTTGTATCTGCGGGCATGAAACGCAGCCCCCCGAAGAAAGGGGGGTCAGTATGGGATATGTCCTGAGCATGTAAAGCATGAAATATAGTGAACAGGGTCATACTGAGATAAGGAGTGCAAAAAACTAGTACAATAACCAGAAAAAAACCACAAGGCTTACCTTTGAACATAAACCATACGTGTCAATATCATATCCAACCAGTTATAGGACTTAGTGACATAATTAGATAATCATCCTGTACATATGCATATAAAACGTGTCCCGACCCTCTAGTGAGGGACTCGGTAATTAAAATCATCTTATACATGCACATATAACGTGTCCCGGCCCTCTAATGAGGGACTAGGTATATAAAGTCATCATATGCCATCCTGGCCTCCATCCCCATATCATCATATCATCATGTCATCATATCATCATATGCATATACATATAACGTGTCCCGGCCCTCTAATGAGGGACTCGGTGAATAATGCAGTGGATCTGTGCACGAGAACATGTCCTGGCCCGGGACTCAGTGAAAGAAGTAACAGTATGCACGAGCAGAGTAATAAGTAACCATATACACATAAATCATCTTTTGAGACTCAATAGATAAGTAGACTAGTCAACGCTCGAGTATCAAGATAATGGTCACAATCAATACTCTTTGAAAATCATTACGAACTATGTCAAATAACGTCTCAGGAATCATAGACATGTATCAAGCCAATCCGAGGCAACTTATAAAAGTTATGGTCATTAGGCAATATGGAGTTTTTCAGGAATAGGAACTTTCATGAATCATTTACTATCCGATCATATAGAAAGCTCGAGGGCAGTAGTTCGACTATTTTAAGAACTCTAATATCAAGAAATGGATAAGAATCATAATACATGCTCGGAACTTATGAGTAGAATTACCCCGAATCTCATATCGTTTCATACTTAAATCTGGGACGTGCCAAAAGAAAGAAAGGATAGGCTTTACATACCTTTAGCATTTACTCGCAACACAACCCGTATACGCTGCCCAATAGTACTTTATCCTATATTAAGATGTCAAGAACTACGATTTGGCTACGAGGGCATTCAATACGTATTCTAACGTTAGTAACCCTTTCTAAATAATTTGACGACCTTCCCTTTACATTCAAATCAACCACATACAATCAAGCCAACACCAATGATCACAAAGTGTTAACTCGAGGCCATTCAAACAAGACTCGAGAACACTTCGGACAACCCGCACAATATTCATAACAGCCCGACCAACATACCATACAACCCGCAATCCTTCAAACTCAACAAGAACAGCAACAATACATTCTTTTCTTCAAATTTCACAAATCCTACCAACAACCACACGTTTAGCTACATTTTTTATACAAATGCAAGAAACTATATTAACTTCGTATTAGCTTCTACCACAGCCCACAAAAAATTACAACTCCAATTTGAACCATTAAACTTTAATTTTCATCATGGAATCCACAACAACAACAATTAAAAATACTAAGTAAACTTAGTTAATCATTCCTACACAAACAGCCCCTACACGACTTCAACACCAACACATATTATTCCATGATTTTCATTCATTTCTACACACTACAAAACGTTTAAACCATCCACAACACATGAAAGAGAAGATTAAACCTTACCTTTAATACTTGGCTTTTCAACTTGGCTCCAATTTGTGTCTTGAATTTTTATACTTGTTCTTGTTGCCCTAGAATCCATTCCACGTTATTATACATCTTCTAAGGAGTTGAATTGCTTGGAAAAAATATTTTTTTGATCAACTTTCAATGGCATCAATCTCGGCCAGCCATGGCCGAGAATCTCTCACTCTATCTCTAAGGTTTCTTAGGTTTGTGAAGATGAAGAAATGAAGTGGATAGTAGATGAATGAATCATCAACATACTATATATAGGATGTCCATGGGCTGGACATGTGTCCCACCAAAAGTTTGAGCCAATTGCATTTGGCCATGTCACGAGTGGGGCCTACACGACCACTTATGGTCAATTAATGAAGTAATTAAATTTTAATCCCACTTAATAATCTAATCATGGTTAATTAATCCCTAATCTTCATTAATAATTCCATACCACATAAAACTTATAAACAACTTGTGCAATTAAACAAACTCGGAGATTAAAAATCTCTACCTCGGATCCCAAAATAGTCTTGTCCTTAACTTATCGCGACTAGCTTCAAATATCCCAATGTACAAGAATACGGGATATAACATTAGCTGTAGATTTTTCCCCTCTAACTGTGATAATGGATACTGGAACACTAGGAAGTCGGACTATCTCATTAAGATACAACTTTGCATAATTTTCTGCTGAGTATGTAGTTATGATTGGTTGGAGATGAGCTAACTTCGTGAGTCTATCAGTAATCACCCATATGGAGTCATACTCATGCCGATAACGGGGAAAACATACAATAAAATCCATGTTGATCACCTCCCATTTCCAGATTGGAATTTTCATAGCCTGCAACAATCCTCCTAGCTTTTGATGCTCGATTTTCACTTGTTGGCAATTTGGACAATGAGCTACAAATTCTACTATATCTTTCTTCATTCTGTCCCACTAATACATTAACTTCAGATAATGGTACATCTTTGTCGCTCCTGGATGAACGGAATAGCGAGTGTAATGGGCTTCTTCCAGAATCTGACGGCGTAATCCTGCAACATTTGGAACACATAGCCTACTTCGATACTTGAGAATCCCATCAGCAGAAATCTCAAAGGGTGGCTTTTCCTTCTGGGGAAGTGCATCTCTATAGTGACTCAACTAGGGATCCTCATATTGGCGTTTTTTTGCTTCAATGTCTAGGGAGGAAATAGTTGGATTATGCACAGCAGCTCCTGCATTGCCCGAGTCCATTAAGCGAACTCCTAGGCTTGCTAGCTTGGTAGAGCTCACAGACTAATTCTTTCTTCTCTTGCTTAACGTCACATAGACTGCCCACAGATTTACGGCTGAGAGCAATGGCCACCACATTTTCCTTTCCGGGATGATATAAGATACTCATATCATAGTCTTTCAATAGCTCTAACCATCGCCTCTGCCGTAGATTTAACTCCTTTAGCTTGAAATTATACTGGACACTCTTGTGATCTGTATAAATATCGACATGAACACCATACAAATAATGTCTCCACATCTTTAGTGCATGAATAACCGCAGCTAATTCAAGATCATAGGTCACATAATTCTTTTCATGTTTCCACAACTACCTGGAAGATTAAGTAATAACCTTACCGTATTGTATCAATACACAGGCCAACCTAACACCAGAGGTATCACAATAAACAACATAGCCTTTCGCTCCTTCTGGAAGTGTCAAGACTGGGGCTGAAGTCAATCTATCTTTCAATTCATGGAAACTACACTCACAAGCATCGGTCCATTGAAATTTTGCTGATTTCTGAGTTAGCTTCGTCAATGGGGCTGAAATAGAAGAAAATCCTTTCACAAATCTTATGTAATAGCCTGCTAATCCCAGAAAGCTACGGACCTCTATAGGTGTTGTATGCCTTGACCAAGTCTTCACAGCCTCAATGTTCTGAGTATCCACTCAGATGCCGTCAGCTAAGATAATATGGCCCAGAAAAGTCACAGAATTTAACCAAAACTCACATTTTGAAAATGTTGCATATAATTCTTGAGTCCGAAGAATTCCAAGAATAGTACGTAAATGATCTACATGTTCTGCTTCTGCTCAGGAGTACACCAGGATGCCATCGATGAACACAATTACGAATAGATCTAGGAAAGGCCTGAATACATTATTCATCAAATTCATAAATACTGCCGGGGGGTTAGTCAACCCAAATGACATTACCCGAAATTCATAATGACCATATCTGGTTTTGAAAGCCATTTTCGGGATATCTTCTTCTCTAACTCTCACCTGGTGATATCCTGACCTCAGGTCTATCTTGGAAAACCACTTAGCACCTTGTAATTGATCAAGCAAATCATCGATTCTCGGAAGCGGCTACTTATTCTTTATCGTCACCTTGTTCAATTGCATATAGTCAATGCACATTCGCAAGGAACCATCTTTCTTTCTTACGAACAAGACAGGTGCTCCCTATGGCGATGAACTGGATCTAATAAATCTCTTCTCGAGCAAATCCTTCAGTTGTGCCTTTAGCTCTTTCAATTCTGTGGGAGCCATTCTGTAAGGAGGAATAGATATAGGTTCGGTGTCTGGAAACACATCAATAGTAAAATCAATCTCTCGTTCCGGTGGAAAACCTGGAAATTCGTCTGGAAATACATCCGGAAACTCAATCACTACAGGTATAGATTGCAGAATCAGCGGCTTTGCTTCGGTGTCATGAACCCGAACCAAATGATAAATATAGCCTCTTGCAATCATCTTCCTTGCTTTGAGATAGGAAATAAACCTACCTCTTGGAGACGCTATGTTGCCTTTCCATTCAAGCACTAGTTCTCCTCGGAATTTGAATCGAACCATGTTCTACAGTCCACGTTAGCATAACAAGAAGCTAAACAATCCATGCCCATAATAACATCAAAGTCTAACATTTCCAACTCGATCATGTCAGCTACAGTGTGACGATCATATACTACAATCACAACATTTTTGTATACTTGTCTAGCCATTACTGGGTCACCAACAGGAGTAGAAATCTCAAAAGGATTGATTGGCTCGGGTTTCACCCCAATACGACCGGTAATATAAGGGGTGATATATGACAATGTAGAACCTGGATCAATCAATACATAAATATCATAGGAGAATACTGATAATAGACCTGTCACAATGTCAGGGGAGGACTCAAGATTTTGTTGCCCGGTTAATGCATAAATACGGGGCTAAGGGCCACTGGACTGGATGCTCCCCTTCTATCCCTACCACGATTAGATAAATTCTGGGGAGTCTGCCCTACAGGGCACACGGACAAAGAAGAGTCGGCTATCGATCCTGTGGGCTAGGCCCCAACTCTGCCACTCATTGATGGACAATCACGCATTATATGCCTAGTCTGACCACAGGCATAACAAGCATCTGAGCCTCGATGACACTGACCCGCATGTAATCTACCATACTGGCTGTATCGTGGTACCAGTGGTCTCCTCTGACTAGGATCATCTCCAAATTGAAAACCTGAAACATTCGAGCTCTGACCCGGTACAAAATAAATAGGGAGGTCAAATCTCCGTCCCACAAATCCAGATGGTGCACTAGTCGCGGACTACCCTGAATATCTGGAATACTGTTTCCTCTGGCCCCCTCTATACTCACTACTAGCACCGGCAAATCTGGCCCTCTTACTATGCCCTCTATCAATATCGCGCTCACCCCTGTACGACTGCTTCTACACTTCTAAATTCTGAGCGTGAGCTTGAATATGAGAGATATCCATCCTTTCCTGGAGTAAAGTTGTCAAGTAATCTTTGATCAAATGTGGCCTTAGGCCACAAATGAATCAGTGCACCCGATCTCCCATATCGGCTACCATGGTCGGAGCATACCTAGCCAATGAATTAAAACGGAGACTATACTCCCGAGCACTCATATTTCCTAGCTTGAGATTCAAAAACCTGTCAGCTCGGGCCTGACGGACCTCAGGTGGCAAATAATGTCAGATGAAAGCATCTACGAACTCCTGCCATACCGAGGGAGACACATTTTCCCCTCTCGCAGAAATTCATTTATTATACCAAAGGACGGCTACATCTCACAATCTATAAGATGCCAACTCCATTGACTCAGTATTAGACGCATGTATTATTCTCAGCATCCTCAACATCTCATCCATAAAATCTTGCAGGTCTTCATTCGACTTTAACTTAAAAAAATCTGGAGGATTCAAACTCATAAAATCACGGGCCCTTACACTAACTGCTCTATCGCCTGGACCCACACTCTGCCACTAAGCCTAAGCAGTAACTGGCTGGGCCAATAGCTGAACAGCCTCGGTTATGTACTGGCTCGAAGCACTCGGTAGAGGAACTGGAGCTGAGGCCCCTTCATGCCCCTCTAAAATAGGCGGAGTGTGAGAAGTATGAGATGGAGCCTCGTAATAGGATTCACCCTCTTCTATATTTACCGGTTTCTCTTGTTCAATCCGCCTTCCTATCGCAGTCTTGCCCTTCTGGGCAGCTGTCGCTTTCCTCTTCATTGGTATCGCTGAAATCATAACCCACAATTAGGAAAAAGAGAAATCTTATAACATAGCTCTATCGCACGATCTATGAAGAAGAAAGACGATCATTATTCCTAAATGCCCCGCAGCCTCTTGTTTATAAGTGTGGCACTCTTCACACCCATAAACAAGACTCTACTGGACACAGCTCATAGACACACCCTAGGCCGGAATTGCTCTGATACCACTTTTGTCACGACCCAACCAGAGGGCCATGACGGGTACCCGGAGCTAGCCTACTGAGCACCACCTTTCCTTTTATTATCTGCCTCATTATGAGTTAATACAAGTTTCAAAACAATACTTAGTATACGACAGTCCTCAATTACTCCTCGAAACATATATATATATATATATATATATATATATATATATAAATGTACAAGCCCATGGGGCTACAAAATGATATACAAAACATATACACCAAGAGATCACATAACATCTACTACCCATACATATGTATATACGAGCCTCTAACTGGCGTGCTGAAATCATAAGGATGAGATAGGATCCCGCCACGCCCCAAATATATACACAAAAGAATTCCTTTCATGTTTCCGTAGCCAATTCGAGATCATGAGTCGGATAATTCCTTTCATGTTTCCGTAATTGTCTCAAAGCATATGCAATAACTTTACCATGCTGCATCAATACGCACCCTAATCCGACACCGGAAGCGTCACAATACACCACATAGCCATCTGACCCTTCTGGAAGTGTTAAGATCGGAGCTGAGGTCAACCTGTCTTTCAACTCTTGGAAGCTGCGTTCACAAGCATCATTCCACTGAAATTTTGCTGACTTCTGGGTTAGCTTCGTCAATGGGGCTGAAATAGACGATAACCCCTCTACGAACCTTCTGTAATAACCTGCCAACCCCAGAAAACTACGAATTTCTTTAGGCGTCGTAGGCCTTGGCCAAGTCTTCACAGCTTCAATTTTCTGAGTGTCGACTCGAATGCCATAATTTGAAATAACATGGCCCAGAACTGTCATAGAATTTATCCAAAACTCGCACTTTGAAAATTTCGCATACAATTCTCAGGCTCGAAGAATGCCAAGAACAATTCGCAAATGATCTGTATGTTCCGATTCCGTGCGAGAATACACCAGAATATCATCAATAAATACTATCACAAATAGGTCCAAGAGAGTCCTGAATACGTTGTTCATCAAATTCATAAACACGGCCGGAGCATTAGTCAACCCAAATGACATCACTCGGAATTCATAGCGACCATATCTCGTTCTGAAGGCCGTCTTGGGAATATCCGCTTCTCTAACTCTCACCTGATGGTAACTTGATCTCAAATCTATTTTTGAAAACCATTTGGCACCCTGTAGCTGATCAAATAAATCATCAATCCTCGGAAGAGGACATTTGTTCTTTATCGTCACTTTATTGAATTTCCTGTAGTCGATACACATTCGTAGAGATCCTTCTTTCTTTCTTACAAACAAGACCGGTGCTCCCCACGGTGATGAACTGGGTCTAATAAACCCCTTTTCAAGCAAGTCTTTCAATTGCGCCTTTAGCTCTTTTAATTCTGCCGGAGCCATTCGATAAGGAGGAATAGAAATAGGCTTTGTGTCCGGCAACACATCAATGGCGAAGTCAATCTCTCTCTCTGGAGGAAGACCTGGAAGTTCATCTGGAAACATATCTGGGAATTCATTCACGACCGGAACGGATTAGAAAGTTGGCGGCTTTGACTCGGTGTCATGAACCCGAACTAAATCATAAATATAACCCTTGGCTATCATCTTCCTTGCCTTAAGGTAGGAAATAAACCTACACTTTGGAGATGCTGCATTACCCTTCCATTCAAGCACGGGCTCTCCCGGGAATTAGAATCGAACCACTTTCAGTCAGCAATCAACATTAGCATAGCACGAGGCCAACCAATCCATGCCCATAATTACGTCAAAATCCAACATTTCCAACTCAACTAAATCAGCTGTGGTCTGACGATTACATATCACAACTACACAATTTTTATACACTTGTCTTGCTATCACGGGATCACCAACCGGAGGAGATACCTTGAAAGGTTCGATTAGCTTAGGTTTCACCCCAATACAACCAGCAACATATGGAGTAATATAAGAAAAAGTAGAACCCAGATCTATCAGTTCGTATACATCATGGGAGAATATAGACAATGTACCTGTAACCACATCTGGGGAGGACTCAAGATCCTGCCGTCCAGCTAAAGCATATACACGGGGCTGAGTGGCACCTAAAGTAGATGCTGCCCCTCTACCTCTACCGCGGCTTGCTGACATCTGGGGAATCTGTCCTGCCGGGCGTGCTGAGGAAGAACCAGCTGCTGAACCTGTGGGCTGAACTCCAACTCTACCACTCATCGACGGGAAATATCTCATCATGTGCCCAACATGGCCCCTCCAAATTCTGAGCATGGGCCGGTATTCGAGAAATATCCATCCCGTCTTACAAGGAAGCCGCTAAACAATCTCTGAATAAATGTGGCCCTAGGCCACTTACAAATCTATGTACTCGACCTCCCATATTGGCCACAATAGTCGGAGCATATCTATCCAAAGAATTAAATTGCATGATATATTCCCGGGCACTCATATTCCCTTGCCTCAGATTTAGAAATCTATCCGCTCTAGCTCAGCTAATCTCGGGTGGCAAATAGTGACGAATAAAAACATCCACGAATTCTTGCCAAACTGGAGGAGGCACATTCTCTCCTCTTGATAATACCCAGTTGTTGTACCATAAAACTGCCACATCCCGGAGTCTATAAGATTTCAACTCCACGGATTCAGTTTCGGAGGCATGGACAATCTTCAATGTCCTCAACATCTCATCTATGAAACCCTGCGGGTCTTCATCCGGCTTTGACCCGAAGAACTCCGGAGGATTTAGACTCATAAAATCATGGGCTTTGGTACTTGCTGCCCAATCACTTGAGCTTGCATTTTGTCATTGTGCCTGTGCGGCAACCAACTGTGTCAATAAACGGATGGCCTCGGTCATTTGTTGACCTGAAGCAACAGGTGGAGGAATTGGAGCGGGAGCTCCTCCTTGTTCTTCCACATTAGGCGGGGTAGGAGAAGTGTTAAACAAGGCCTCATTATGTGATTCGCCTTCTTCTATATTCATCGGAGGCTCTCTTTCTACCCGCCTCTTTGCCATAGTCTTGCCCTTCTGGGCGGCTGCAGCCTTTCCCTTTGGCGGCATTCTGAAATCATAACACACTATTAGGGAGGATAAAATCTTAAACATGGCTCTATCGCACGATCTCATGAGAAGAAGGATGGTCATTTTTCCTAAATGCCCTGTAGCCTCTTGTTTATTGATGTGGCGCGCAACACACCATAAACAAGACACTACTAGACACGGCTCGTAGACACTTCCTAGGACTGAACCACTCTAATACCAGTTTTGTCACGACCCAGTTAGGGGTCGGGACGGGTACCCGGGGCTAGTCACCGAGCACCACTCATGCTACTACTCATCTTGCTCATTTAATGGTCTTTTATTGGCTCTATACTCAAATTGTTGGAAAATCATATTTTACATGGAAACATAAATACTTTTTATATACATTTGCCTCTCGGCCATCAAAATAATATATACATATAATAGCATTTCGTGAGACCATCTAACCCACACTGCGCATCTACGAGCCTCAACTGGAGTACCAAACATAAGGACGGGACAAGACCCCGTCATGCCCAAAGATACATATACATGAATATACACAAAAGAATCGTCATAAGCACCTCCAAACAAAGGAGTGCTTTCAATCGGCTGACAGCTATTACTGGTCTGGGTCGAGCTCTCCTCCCTGTCTACCTGTGGGCATGAACACAACGTCCAAGGAAAACGGATGTCAGTACGAACATTGTACTGAGTATGAGAGGCATAAACAAAGAAATAGAATGGTGACATAAAGGAAATACCAATATGGAACATCTATATCTAACTGTCATGTATAAAAGAATTAAGTCATGCTGTCTTACTCATACTCGTCATCATATCATGTATGCATAAAGTATAAGCTGCTCGTCCATATCGGATCGGTGTGATAATCATAACATTAGCCTGCGTCCAGGCCTCCCGCGTCCGGGGTATCATCTCATGCCGCCCACTAGTGGTGTCTGCCCATTCCATTTGGCCATGGTGTATCGTATAGCTACCCGCCTTAGCGGTGACTGCCCGGCTAACTAGGCGCGATGTTATATCATCATCATACATGCTCATCATAATATGCTTATGGTAACATACTCATCATAATACATGCATAAGGCTTATGAACAACTTTACTTTATCGGGGTGCGTAAGGTCGTGATCCCCCGATTTCATTATGGAGCAATTATTGACATTCCTGCCTCACCTTGAAGTAACTAACATATAAGGTGAGTGTGAGCAATAAATAACATTATGCCATTTTGGGATCATCATATCATAACTCTTATCTTATATTACCGTTCATAGATGTAGGATTTTAGCTTTCCGGAATATAGGAACTCATGAAGAGGAGGAAAATTATGCTATGAGATTCATGCCATTAGAAAGAATGGACTAGCCTCACATACCTTTGACGTTTAACTAAGCTATCGTTCGCTTGTTCTCCTTCGATATCGCGTTTCTACCTTCAAAAGAGAATTCGAATTTACATTAGTTAATTGACTATAAGAACGCGCTACTATTTCTAGAAATAATTGGGCGGCACTTCATTTGGTTATACTACTGTTCCCATATTCTATATCAACTACCAAACATTCATAATTCAATCCAACTATCATTCAATTATGGCACTATTCACATTTTATGACCCATTTACTACACTCTTCCATAATCCAAGTGTTTCAACATTTTAATACTTCAATCATCATGAGAAGGTCATCAAACTTACCTTAGATGTTGTAGGAACGAGCCTTGAGTAGTAATACTCTTCTATACCAAAAACCCTATTTCACTTCCTTTGCAATTTCTTAGTGTAGATGAACTTTGATGTGATTCTTACACTTGATTTCATGGATTTGATGTTAATGACCTTGATTTTCCTTTGGTCCTCTTGAATTCTTGTGAATGATGTGTTTAGAGTGTTCTAGAGACTTCTTGAGTCGTTTAGATGAGAAATGAATAAATGAGCTTAGGGTCCCTTTTAATAACTTAAAACCTGATTTTTAATGAACAGTAGTCGGTGCACAGTGGCCGTAAACCTAGTTTACGGGCCGTATTCTGGTTTACGGTCTGTCCTTCACGACCGTATTTAAATATATCAGAAACAGAATGGTTTGCTGGAGTCATGGTGGTTTACGGTCACAGTTTACGGGTCGTATTTCGATTTACGGTCCGTATTCTGAGTCGTATTTAACCATTTCGTCGTTTGGCAGAAGGTTGATGTTTTTGGAATGTTGAAGGCCGATGGCAGTTTACGGTCCGTAAACCACTTTACGGGTCGTATTCTATTTTACCACCCACTGGGTTGAAGTGCAAATATGTAACTTTCTCATTTCCAAAATTCATAAAGAGTCATTCCCTACTTAGTAAAACATCGCACACTCATACACTTCGTTGGTCTACTCTTTGTACGCCCACGGAGAAATTTCCGAGGTGTAACACTTCGGTTAATGCATGTTTCACAAAGGGAGTTAATGCACCTCCCCCGGTATGGCAAGAATTTTTTGATGCCTTCCTCCGACATTACTTGCCCCCTGAGGTTCGGCGGGCTAGAACCGATAAGTTCTTGAATCTTAAGCAAGGAAGCATGAGTGCTTTAGAGTATAGCCTCCGCTTCATCTTTTTGGCTAGGTACGCTCCGACCTTGGTAGCGGATATAGGTGATCGAGTGCACTGATTTGTGAGTGGCCTAGGGCCACATTTGATGGATAAGTGCTTGACTGCGTCCCTTCAGGACAATATGGACATTTCTAGCATTCAAGCCCATGCCCAGCATTTAGAGGAAAGCCAACAACATCGAAGAAGTGAGCGTGAGCATAACAGAGGGTATAGAAACAGGACTAGATCTTCGGGTTCGATTAGTGAATTCAGAGAAGGGCAGACACAATAGTTTTCTAGGCATTCAAGCCATTCTATGGCTAGTGCACCTTCACGGTTTATAGGCTAGAGATTTGATAGATCTACTCACTCCGGGCCGAGTCAGAGTTTTAGGGCTTCAGGTTCTTTATTAAGAGGCGATTCGGTCAGGTAAGGTCACCCGTGCCATGCCAGTGTTGATTAGGCTCAGATGTTTGCTATACATGTGGTCGGCCAGGCCATATCATGCCTGACTGTCCCTAGATGGGTGGAACGGGTAGATTCTAGCCTTCAGGGTCAGCAGTTGGGTCTTCATCATCTATACGCCCTCCGAGGAAAGGCTTTCAGATGTCAGTCTGTCGTAGTAGCGGTAGAGGAGGAGCTCCCAGTTCTAGTCGTCCCCAGCTCCGTATTTATGCATTGGCTGGGTGACATGATCTTGAGTCTTCCCCTGACATCGTCATAGGTATATTGACGATATTTTTTAATGATGTATATGATTTGATAGATCCTGGATCAATACAGTCATATGTTACTCCATATATTGCGGGTCAGTTTGGGGTCAAACTGGAGTTAATCAAACCTTTCGAGGTATCAACACCCATTGGGGAATCGGTAATAGCTAGACGAGTATATAAAAATTGTGTAGTTGTCATTTGTGACCACCGTACTATGGTTAATTTACATGAGTTTAAAATGGTGGACTTTGATGTTATTATGGGCATGGATTGGTTGGCTTCTTGCTATGCCAATGTTGATTGCAGAACGAAGATGGTTAGCTTCCAATTTTCGGCAGAACCAGTTTTGGGATGGAAAGGAAATACAGCGTCCTCGAGAGGTAGGTTCATTTCCTACCTCAAGGGAAGGAAAATGATTGCTAAAGGTTGTATTTACCATCTAGTTCAGGTTCAAGATGTAGAAGCCGAATCACCAACTCTTCAGACTGTCCCCGTGGTGAATGAGTTTCCGGATATGTTCCTGGATGAGCTTCCAGGCTTTCCCACAGAGAGTGGGAGATTGACTTTGCTATTGATGTGCTACAAGATACTGAACCCATATCCATTCCTCTTTATTGGATGGCTCCCGCAGAGTTAAAAGTGTTGAAGGAGCAATTGAAAGACTTGCTCGAGAAAGGCTTCACAAGGCCTAGTTCATCCCCATGGGGAGCATCCGTGCTATTTGTAAGAAAGAAAGACGGCTCCTTACGGATGTGTATTGATTACAGGCAACTGAATAAGGTGACGATCATTAATAGATATCCAATCCCAAGGATTGATGATTTATTCGATCCATTGCAGGGTGCCAAGTGGTTCTTAAAAATAGATTTGAAATCCGGGTATCATCAGGTGCGAGTTAGGGAGAAAGATACTCCAAAGACAGCCTTCAGAACCAGATACGACCATTTTGAGTTCCGAGTGATGTCATTTGGGCTAACTAATGCACCAGCAGTATTCATGGATTTGATAAAGAATGTGTTCGGGCCCTTCCTATATTTGTTTGTGATCGTGTTCATTGACAATATCCTGGTATGTTCTCGGTCAGAGGCAGAACATGCGGATCATTTACGTACCATTCTTAAGATTCTCCAAAATCGAGAGCTATTTGTAAAATTCTCAAAATGTGAGTTTTGGTTGAACTCAGTGACCTTTCTGGGGCATATTATTTCAACCGATGGTATTTGGGTAGATACACAAAAGATTGAGGTCGTGAAGACTTGGCCAAGGCCTACAACGCCTACGGAGGTTCATAGTTTTCTGGGTTTAGCAGGTTATTACAAAATATTTGTAGAGGGTTTTTCTTCCATCTCTGTACCAGTCATGAAGTTAACCCATAAATTAGCCAAATTTCAATGGACGGATGCTTGTGAAACTAGTATTTAAGAGTTAAAGAATAGATTGACTTCTGCCCCAGTCCTAACACTTCCAGAAGGATCGGAAGGTTGTGTTGTTTACTGTGATGCTTCAGGCGTCGGATTAGGATGTGTGTTGATGCAGCATGGTAAGGTGATTGCTTCTGCCTCAAGGCAGTTGCAGAAACATGAGAAGAATTACCCAACCCATCATCTTGAGTTGGCTGCAGTGATTTATGCATTGAAGATGTGGAGACATTATTTGTATGGCATCCATGATGATATTTATACAGACCACAAGAGCCTCCAGTATATCTTCAAACAGAAATATTTGAATTTACGGCAAAGGCGGTGGCTAGAATTGTTGAAAGATTATGATGGTAACATCCTATATCATCCCAGGAAAGCAAATGTGGTGGATGATGCTCTTAGCCATAGATCTATGGGAAGTTTATGTGATGTTCAGCTAAACAAAAGAGAGTTAGCTCGTGAGCTCCAACAGTTAGCTAGCCTACGAGTCCGGATAACAGACTCGGGCGATATAGGAGCTACCATTCAGAACTCATCTATCTCGTCGCTTGTAGTTGAAGTGAAAGAACGTCAATATGAAGATCCTATACTAGTTCATTATAGGAGTACACTTCCCCAGAATAAGCAGTCATCATTTGAGATTTCTGGAGATGGAGTTCTCCGATGTCAAGGCAGTTTGTGTGTTCCTGATGTTGCAGGATTACGCCACCAAATATTAAAGGAAGCACATTGTTCCCAATATTCTGTCCACCCCGGAGCAACGAAAATGTATCATGATCTTAAATACATATATTAGTGGAATGGAATGAAGAAAGATATAGCGTAGTTCGTGGCTCAATGTCCCAACTGCCAGCAACTAAAAATCGAGCATCAAAAGCCCGGGGGATTATTATAAGCTATAGAAATTCCGACTTGGAAATGGGAAGTAATTAACATGGACTTCATTGCAGGCTTACCCCGTTCTCGACGTAAGTATGATTATATATCGGTAATTGTGGATAGACTTACAAAGTTAGCTCATTTCCTACCAGTCAGGACTACAAATGTAGCCGAAGATTATGGAAGGCCTTATGTCAAAGAGATAGTGCGACTCCATGGTGTTCCAATATCTATTATCTCCGATAGAGGGACTCAATTTACAGCAAATTTTTGGAAAACTTTCCAAGAAGGTTTGGGGACTCAGGTGAGTCTTAGCAAGGCACTTCACCCACAGACGGACGGGCAAGCTGAGCGTACCATTCAGACTATAGTAGACATGCTACGGGCTTGTGTGTTGGATTTTGGAGGTAGTTGGGATGATCACTTACCGCTTATTGAATTTTCTTATAACAACAGTTATCATTCAAGCATCCAAATGGCCTCGTATAAGGCTTTATATGGGCGCAAGTGTAGATCTCCAATAGGGTGGTTCGAAGTAGGAGAGACGAAACTGGTAGGACCAGACTTGGTCCAGCAAGCCATAGAGAAAGTCAAGCTTATACAGGATCGATTATTAACAGCTCAGAGTCGTCATAAATCCTATGGAGATAATCGTCGAAGGGAATTAGAGTTCTAAGTGAAAGATTGGGTATTCTTGAAGGTGTCGCCAATGAAGGGTGTCATGAGATTTGGCAAAAAGGGCAAGCTTAATCCCCTGTACATTGGACCTTATGAGGTTGTATACAAGGTAGGCCAAGTGGCTTACGAATTAGATCTACCTCCAGATTTGGAGTCAGTTCACCCAGTCATCGATGTATCGATGCTTCATAATTACATTGGAGATCTTTCCAGGATTGTACCAGTAGATGATGGCCAAGTTACCAAATAATTGTCTTATGAAGAAGTTCCCATTGGCATTCTAGATAGGCAAGTACGGAGACTCAGAACCAAAGATGTAGCTTCAGTTAAAGTTTTATGGAGAAATAATAATAACAGGAAATGACTTGGGATGCAGAAGAAGACATGAAATTCCAGTACCCGCATTTATTTTTACCCCCAGAGAAGACTCAGGCATAGGCGCTATTGGTCGTCTATGGCCATGGTTATTGATGTTTTTGTTGTATCCTTGTGAGATGATGTATTTTAGGTTGCTGTTGCAGGATGGTAGTGCCATATTATAGGGGAAACTCTAGCAAAACTTTTACAGAATCCCCCAGAACCTAACATTCGAGGACGAATGTTCCTAAGGGGGGGAGAATGTTCCTAAGGGGGGGGGGGGGGGGGAGAATGTTACATCTCGGAAATTTCTGATTTGTTGCCTTGTGAGTAGGATGACATGAACTAAAGCTGAATATGAAATACTTACGAGATTAAGGGAAGTATTTGATAGCCCAAAATGGCACCATAAGATTTCAAAGTTATATGATTATATGAACCTATGTTCGTTGAAGGAAGTGAATTGTAAGTCGTGTTCGAAAAGGTTTTCGCTATAATTGAGATAATATTAATTTGGTAATGTCTTGAGGGGATGCCATAGGTCCTATTGTATGGTTAATGAAGTGTTATGTAAGTGCCAAGAAGGTTCCACGAGGATTGGAAGTCAAACGAATCAGCAAGAGAAAGTTTCGGATAACTGTGAGCTATGCACGTATACGGTCCGTATAGGGGGGGGGGGAGGTCCATATATAATGACCCTTACATAAAGGGGTATTTTCATGGTTGTGTTATACGGTCCACTTGTACTGATCGTATAATATTAGATGGACCGTATAAATGGCCCGTATAAGTCCATCGGGCAGCTTTTTAATTTTTGTATAAATAGATGACCCTTGTTCTTTTATTTCATTTCTCATTTTTCCACAAGTCTTGAGAGCTCCAAACCCTTCTCCAAGCATATTCCAGTCCAACCCAAGAGAAAACAAAGATCAAGTAGCAAGAATTGAAGTGTTCATGTGTAAGAAGTCTTGCTAGGGTTAGTAGACTACAAGAAATTCTTGGGTATTGAAGCTAGGGTTTTCATATAAGTTGATAGATGCTCCAAATCTCATTCTTATGAGATAAAAGTTTAGTTTTTATGCTTTTTTCATGTTATCATGAATGCTTTGCTGTTGAAAAACTTGGGTAGAAGAAGAAAGTAGAAAATGAGGTCTAAATGTAGCTTTTATGATGTTTTTGAGTAGTAAGCTAACTTGAGTCATGATTCTTAGTATGATATGCATATAATCTTGTTATACAAGGTAATAATAGTGACGAGGAAGCATTGTATGAAAATGTGCTAAGGATGGGTGTGAAGTTGTTAGTATAAGTTGAGCATGAAAGTGAATTTTGAAGACTTAATGGAATGCGATTACTTGATTATGATATTGTGGATGTTATTATGGATTGTTTCGGAGTTGCTTTGTAATACGATGGAAGTTGATGAAACAGTGGAAATGCTGCCCAATTTTCGTTAACTCATGAATTGTTCTAGTTGAATTTAGGAGTATCATTAAGGCTTAACTATGGTATGAATCCTTCTAAATGTAGTTTTTCCAAGTTTCGACAGCGAACGTTAAGTAGTTAAGAAGACAAAGAGGTATGTAAGGCTAACCCTTCTTGCATTAAGGCATGATTCCTTTGTTATATACCCTCTCATGAGTTCCATAATGTCTTCCAAATGACTCCATCCCTAGAATTTCTAAAGTTCATGATTCTCGGTATTTTCATGATGCTATTGCCTCCTTTATATGATAGTTGATCCTCTAAGGAAAGAAATAACGAAAAAGATGATGATGAGGATGTTGATGATACTTATGGACTATTATGTATACGTGTGTAAGTATGTATGGCTATTATGTAACGTTGAGCTTATATGGTCGGGTATGATACCTATCGCGCGCGCACCACTGTATTTGGGTACGGATAACACTGAGCCTTGGTAGGGCCAGGTACGTTTAACACCGAACCTCTATGGTCGGGTATGGTACTATTAAAAATATAAATGTATGAAATGGAAGGTTCCCATTAGAAAGGGAGTAAGTAAATACAATGAACAACGCTAGAGGTATAAATGGCTTCATTATCTCATGACTTATCTATCTTATGTCTTTTCTTATGCTTCTATTATGATGTTTATTATGCTTTACATACTCAGTACATTATTCGTACTGACGTCCTCTTGTTTGTTGACGTTGCGTCATTCCCTCAGGTGGATAAGGAGATAGACTTGATCCTTAGGCTGCTTATTCAGGTATTGCTTAGAGGAGCTCCATTTGATTCGGAGCTGCAACTTGGGTACTATTCTTTTGTGTATATATGGGCATGGTGGGGTCCTATCCCATCCTTATGATGATATTCTATACTCTTCTTAGAAGCTCGTAGACAGTCATGTATAGTAGATGTCTTTTAGCCTTGTCGGCTTATATTTTGTATATCATTTTGCTAGCCTCGTTGGCTTGTGTATATGGATATGGGCATAGTTGTTGATGATGACATAAATGTGTCATTTCCCAAAGAGGTTAGTATTATCGATGTATTGAAATCATGCGTAGGCCATGTGGCTCACCTAGATGTGAATATGAATGTCCGATAAGAGGTACCCGAGTGGGTTAGCACCAGGAGCCCGTCATGGCCCTCTGGTTGGGTCGTGACATTTTAATATCAACCACAGTGGATCATAGACTATGAACCTGTGATGACCCAAACCGTAGGGCTACGACGAGCACCCAAGCCTTAATTGCCGAGCAACAACATGACATACATTCATAAACATGGCAATAAACAAAGGTAGCCAGAAGGCCATCATACGACGACCCTCGAACTCAGAAGAGATAAACTTAAAATTGCCAAGAAAAAAGGACATACATATATATGCATAACTAGACATGAGAGTACAGGCCATCGCTAATATTTGTACAATAGAACACCAGCCGACAAGGCCACACAACATCTAACTACATAACAACTGTTAACAAGCCTCTACAAGAGTGCATAAACATTATAAGGATGAGACAGGGCCCCGCTATACACATTTGGATACAAACAATCATACCAAGGCTAGACAACAACTTTAAGACAAGTGGAGTGCTCTAATATCAACACTTGATGGGAAACTGCAATGACCCTCTTGGTCGTTATAGTCTCTTCAGCACTTTTGTCCTTTTTCCGAGCTTTATTAGCTCATATTTGACTCTAGAGGACCATTCACACGCTTCCTGAGGTGTTTGGATTTGATTTGGGTGACTTTTTGAGATAATTGAGCTAAAAGCGAAAAAGAGTTAACTCAAAGTTGACTTTTGGGTAAACGGACCTTTTTCGGGAATCCGTCGATTCCGAGAGGTCCGGATGGTCTTTTAGAACTTGTACGTACATTTGGTTCGGTTCTCCATATACTCGGGTACATTTCGGAACTTGGGATGGGAAGTTGATGTTGAGGTATCAGGGTTGACCCGGTTAACGAGACCTCCGTTGGGAATTTTGAATCCACGAGTGCGTTCGTGGTGTGTTTTTATGTATGTCTTCATATATGATATGTGAGCAGATGTCCTCGGGTGATAGTCGGGCATTTCGAGTTGAGTTTGTTAAAAACTTTAGAATTTTTGGTGCCTGGTGCCGGCTATGGTGGCACCAGCACCGCGACAACGGTACCGCTTTAGCGGTCATAAGTGATTTGGGCAGGACCGCTATAGCGGTCATGGGACCGCCGAAGCGGTATGTTGGACGCAGAAGAGGCTGATGGGCAGTTAATTTATTAAATGATTGTTAAAAGCCCTAAGTCTCTCATTTTTTATTATTTTGACTATAGAGTTATTGGGAGCATTTCAAGGTGATTCTTGGGGGAAAATCTTAGTGGTAAGTCCTTCTATCTTCTTTGCTATTCCATGATTTCATTATCACCTTAGGATTCCGTTATCATGCTAGTTCACTAAGAGTTTTGGAATTGAAAGAGGGTTCATTGTGTTCTTCATTCTAGGTTTTGTAATCTTGATTTATTGGTTGGGTTAGCTCTAGTAAGCATGGAATTGACGATTAGAATCTTTTATTGCTTTAATTCTTTCAAATTAGGGCTAATTTATGGAATTGGAGGTTAGGGTTTATACCCAAATTTGGGAATTTTGCCTAGAATCCGAAATTAATTGAATTGTTAATTGTTCTAGCTTGTTATTAATGGGAATTGATCACCTAGAGTGTTAATTTCATGTTGAGTCCTATAGATTCCTAATTTCCCCTATCTAGTTCATAAACCCCATTCCATAGTTTGGGAATTTGGGTCTTGAATAGAAGTGGGGCTTGATTGATGTTCTTCTTTATTCTAATTTTATGATTCGAATGTGCTTAGAGTTTCTTTATCCCAAGGCTCAAAGAAAAGGAAAGACTAAGGTGTGATTGTGGAGACCTCGCTGTTCGGCCTTTAAGGTAGGTTATTGTTACACCTTGGAAAATTTCATGTCATCGTATGGTAGATAGACTAACGCATCGTAAGAAGTACATGGTGTTTCTACAAGTAAGAAGTGGTATTTAATGATTCTAATTAAGATTCCAAAGCCATTTGGGGCAAGGGAAGAAAGTTCATTAAAGAATGTCAAGCGTAAGTCGTGTTTTGAAGAAGGGTTGGCAAAGTACCGAGCTAATGTGGATTTAAAAATGTCTTGAGGAAGAGTTACAATGCTCCTTAGATTGTTAATGAAGTGTTAAACAACTGCTAAGAAGGTTCCATAAGGATTGGCGATCAAACGAAACGACGAGATTAACTTTGGAATATTGGAGTTATACGACCACATATACGGTCCGTATAAGGGTCGATATAAACCCCAACAGGAAAGAAAAACTCCTGATGGTGAAATACGGTCACTTATACAGACCGTATAATATTATACGGACCGTATAAGGGTCTGTATAACACTCGACGGGCTGAGTAATTTCCATGTATAAAAAGGTGATCCCATTTCTAATTTTTCATTCTTTCCACTTCTTCACTCCTCTCCAACTCTCTAGAAGGTTCTACACATTTCATCTACAAGAATTTAAGGGAAATCAAAGGTCAATATCATCAATTCAAGCAAACTAAGTGTAAAGAAGCTCTCTAGGGTTGCTTGGAGTCAAGAAATCTCTTTGGATTGAAGTTAGTGTTTTCTTCAAGTGAGGCAACTCCATCCAAAACCCGTTCCTTCATAATCAAAGATTAGTTTTATGATCATTTCATGTTATTTAGAATATTGAGGGGTTGAAAGACTTGGATTATGGAAGAAAATAGAATATGGAGCTCAAATGTGAAATAATGGTGTCCTTGAATAATAGTTTGACATGAACCATAACTCTTGAGATATTATGAATATAATCTTGTTATAAATAATATTAAGAATGTTGGAGAAGCGTTAAATGTGGATAAATACGATGTTGGGTGATAACCATGGTTATGGATGACTTTGAGAGGGAATTGAATAATGTCAAACTTGACAAAGTTATTGATTATGATGCTATGAATGTTGTTATTGATGTTGGGAGTTGTTATGGCATATGGAGGAAGTTGTTGAAATAAAGGAGATGCTGTCCAATTTTCATTAGCTTTAGCTTAAGCTTAAGTATACTTTCGATTATCTAATTCTAGTACGAATTCTCTTGAATGTAGAATTGTGAACATTTGAGGGAAGCGTTTAATCGATAAAGTTAGAGCGACATCAAGGTATGTAAGGCTAGTCCTTCATTTTCTAAGGCATATGTTACACCTCAGAAATTTCCCCGTGAACGTACAAAGAATAGACTAACGAAGAATACGAGTATATGATGTTTTAATAAGAAGGGAACGACGTTTGCTGACCCTGAGTAAGATTTCAAAGGTAATTTCAATAAGAGATAGGTTATACTCCACAACGACTACTTACGGGTCCTAAAAATGTGAAAAGTCGCACATTTGCACTTTGGCACAGTCGATCGTAAAATGAAATACGGACCGTAAAGTGGTATACGGCCCGTAAACTACCATGTCGTATTCCAACTTACAAAACTTCAACTTTCTGCCAAATGTTCAAATGGTTAAATATGACTTTTAATACGGACCGTAAATTGAAACACGACCCGTAAATTGCGATCGTAAATCACCATGATCCCCATCATACCTTTCTGGTTTTGTTATGCTTTAATACGACCACGAAATACGGCCCGTAAACTGGAATACGGACAGTAAACTGGGTTTACCACTACTGTGCACTTCAATTACTATTCATTCCGGATCAGATTTTATGTCATTAAAAGGAGACCCAAGCTTATTATATTCATTTCATTTTCCACGATACTTCTCTCTAGAAACCTCTAGAATACTCTCCACTCTTCATTTACAAGAAAATCAAAGGAAATCCATGATCAATAACACCAAATCCATGAGACAAAGTGTATGAAACCTAGCTAAAGTTCATCTCTCTCAAGAAAATCCAAAGGAAGTGAAGTAGTGTTTTGATGCTAAAGGAGTAATTCCATTCAAGGCTTGTTCAACCATCATCTAAGGTAAGTTTTATGACTAAACCATGTTGTTTAAGGTATTGGAAGGTTAAGATACTTGAATTGTAATAGGACATAGGAAATGGGTCATTCATGAGTGAATAGTGTCATGGTTGGATGGTAGTTGGGTTGAATTATGAACGTTGGAGTGTGGTGATTATGAACACGTTATAAATGACATTTAGACCATGAAATAATTATTATATATGAGGAAACTCGATAGTAAGATATAACCATAAATGTAGAGAAATTGAAGGGAAATGGTGGATTGTGGTCAATGTATATAATTAATGATTGTTAATTGCGATATTGTGAATGTTGTTGTGAGCGTGTGGGAGTTGATATAGAATATGGAAAAAATAGTATAAAAAAGGAAGTGCTTCCCAATTTTCCCTAGAAATAGTAGCGCGTTCTTATAGTCGAATTAACTAATATTAGTGCGAATTCTCTCTTGAAGGTAGAAACGTGATATCGAAGGAGAACAACCAAGTGATAGCTTAGTTAAATGTCAAACGTATGTGAGGATAGTCCTTTCTTTCTAATGGAATGAATCTTCTAGCATGATTTTCTTTCCTCTCCGTGAGTTCCTATATTCCGGATAGCTAAAAGCCCATATCTATGAGTGGCAATATAAGATAAGAGATATGATATGATGATTCTATAATGTTAATGATATTATTTATTTCTTACACTCACCTTATGTGCTAGTTCCTTCAAGGTGAGGCAGGATGTCAATAATTGCTCCATAATGGAATCGGGGGATCACGACCTTACGTCACCCCGATAAAGTAAAGTTGTTCTTAAGCCTTATGCATGTATTATGATAAGTATGTTACGATAAGCATACTATGATGAGCATGTATGATGATGATATAACACCGCACCTATTTGGTCGGGCAGTCACCGCTAAGGCGGGCAGCTATACGATACACCATGGCCAAATGGCATGGGCAGACACCACTAATGGGCGGCATGAGATGGTACCCCGGACGCGGGAGGCCTGGACGCAGGCTAATGTTATGATTATCACACCGATCCGATATGGACGGGCATTTTATACATTATTACACCGTACCTTTATGGACGGGCAGCGTATACATTTATGCATATATGATACGACGATGAGTATGAGTAAGACAGTGTGCATTACTTATTTTATATTTGACAGTCAGATACAAATGTTTCATATTGATATTTCCTTTGTATCATTGTCTTATTTCATTGTTTATGCCTCTCATACTCAGTACAATGTTCGTACTGACGTCCGTTTTCTTTGGACGCTGTGTTCATGCCCACAGGTAGACAAGGAGGATAGCTCGACCCCGATCCGTAGTAGCTGTCAGCTGATTGAAAGCACTCCTTTGTTCGGAGGTTCTTATGATAATTCTTTTGTGTATAGTCATATATATGTATTTTTGGGCATGACGGGGTCTTGTTAATTAAATTAATTAGACTAGTGGGCCCCACCCGATTTTTAATTAAAAAATAAAAAAGAGAGAATTAGTCATCAAATAAGATGACACCTTATGGTGCACGTGTAAGGCCTAGAAGAATCATATATATACCAAGGACAAGTCATGAAATATCATTTTCACAATTTGAATCAAGAACAAATTAGAAAAAAAAAAAGGAAAGGAAAAGCTCTCGGCCAAAAATTAATTTGAGCCGAGGCTTGAGAAATTTGGGAAGGGAAATTGAGATTTCAAATTGTTGTGTGTATTCAGGGATTCCAACGTGAATTGATTCTCGGAGTCGAGTTGATTAAGGTAAGATTTGATCTCTGTTTATACACAGTTTGGAGACAATTTTAACTTGTATAAATTTGTATATATATGATGAAAATAAGAAGTTGTAAATGTTGGTGTTGATATATAAATTGAGTTGTGTAGGGGGCTGTTTTAATTAGGCGTGCTAATTAATTTTAAGTCGCGTTATAACTGTTGTTATCATGGGTCATGTGGCGAAAGGGTTAGAAAGTAGAGTTGAAGTTATGTTGATATGAACATGTTGTTGTTCTTGTTGAATTGAAGGAATTGAAAATATAATTGTATCCATATATTGTTGTTGGTATTTCTGTGTCAACAGGAGAGCAATTGGAAATTTGGGATAGGCAAATATATAGGGGAAGTGCTGTTGGATTTTCGCTAAATTTTTAGATAATAGAAAACCTAAACGAGAATATATGAACTGTAGTGTAGGTCCTATATAAAAATATGGGCTATAGATTTGCGAACTGGAAAGTATAGTTACTGACGATAACATTACTCTTGTATTAAATAGGCTAAAAGAGCGACGAAGCGAACGAGAGTGCGATTAGCCTTCAGCAGGTATGTAAAGCTGTCCCTTCTTTCTTTTTGGCATGTCTTAGACCTAAGTGATGAAGGATATGAGCTTTGGGGTAATCCTATTCATAAGTCTTGAGTGTGTTTCTTGATTCTTATTCACTTCTTAATGTTAGAACTCTTAAGTGATTGAGCTCCCCTCTTCAGTTTCCTATACAATGGATAATAGTCGATATATATAAGCTCTTATTCTGTTCCGAAGGGAACACCCATAAGGTGCCAGTTGAGTTGTGTATATGGTTTTACTAATGATTTCGAGGCAATTAGTTTTATACCAAAGGAAACATAAAGTTTGAATTTCAAAACCACTCCGAAGGGGGTGCGAGATTTTACTATTTCATTTCATTTACAATTTATGTTTACATTCCATAGCATCATCTCTTTGTATGGGTATTTGTGGATTAAGTTGTGTTGACATGGTTGTGATATTAAGCCGGAAGCGGCTGCCCGAAGGGGCCATCATTATTAAGCAGGAAGTGGCTACCCTAAGGGGCCATCATTATTAAGCCGGAAGCGGCTGCCCGAAGGGGCCATCATTATTAAGCCGGAAGCGGCTGCCCGAAGGGGCCATCATTATTAAGCCGGAAGCGGCTGCCCGAAGGGGCCATCATTATTAAGCCGGAAGCGGCTACCCGAAGGGGCCATCATTATTAAGCCGGAAGCGGCTGCCCGAAGGGGCCATCATTATTATGCCGGAAGCGGCCGTCCGAAGGGACTATTGTGTTATTAGCCGGAAGCGGCTGTCCGAAGGGACTATTGTTTTGTTAGCCGGAAGCGGCTGTCCGAAGGATTAGTCGGGAGCGGCTGTCCGAAGGGATTACTGTGATACTATATTTATATTGTGTATTCTAGAATTTGTGTATTCTATATTTATATTGTGTATGCTAGAATTTGTGTAAGGTACCATATGGCATGGTTCACAATGTTGTTCCAGGTTACTCCTGGGTTGCTTTCTAAACTTGTTTACTGTTACGCTTTTCCTTGTTTATGATTCAGTAATGCTTTACATATTCCGTACTGGCCCCCCTTTCTTCGGGGGGGGGGGGGGGGCTGCGTTTCATGCCCGCAGGTTCAGGGATGCGATCAGACAATCCAGGCACCTAGGAGGAGTCAGCGTTGGGAGTCAGACAGCTCCATTTGCTTCGGAGACTGTTGCTGTTTTGGCATAATTTTGTGTGTATACATTATGGGCACGACGGGGCCCTGTCCCGTCACTTATGCATGGTCATACTCTTCTAGTAGTCTGCGGAGAGCGTGGGTGTCTTGGATACTGTTTGGCCTTGCCGGCCATTCCTTTGTTGTACAGAAGTATCGGCGGCCTCGTTGGCTGCATTGTGATACATTACGTTTATATATAAAAATGTTTTGGGATGTTTTAAGTTACAGGTCGACTTTGGTACTCTATTTACAACTTTCAACTTAGTTAAATAAACCCCATTAAATGCTATGTTTGAGTACACGTAACATTAGTTGGGTTGTCGGGCAGGTTAAGCTCGGTCACTCGTCATGGCCCTCGGTTGGGTCGTGACAATTTTGGTGTTGATAATATTGTTGTTGATAATATTGTTGTTGATGTTGGTATTGTTGTTGTTGTTGTTGTTGTTGGTTGCTAAATTGAGATTTCGGGTAAGGCATATAAACAGGGGAGATGCTGCTCGAATTTTGGCAGATTCTAAAGGGATTATAATTAAAGGCTTAAGACAAGTGTAAGACGGTGAGCCTAATAATAGTATGAATGATTTTATATGTAGATTACAAGTCTAGAGATAAGTGGGAAGGCCAAGGACCAAGATTCCAGGTATGTTAAGGCTAAACCATTCTTTCTAAAGGTATGATTCCTTGTTGTAAACCTTTGTACTATATCCATAATTTCGTTGCTTCCACAAATGATAGAAGCCTATGAATCTCATGATCCTTATGATATTATTGAGCTTATTCATGACCTCTGGAATTATTCATTGTGATTGATCTCACCTTATGATACTTGTTCCTTCAAGGTGAGAGATAGCGATGACGATAGTTCCAATAATCCAACGAGTTTAGGAAGGTGTCTTAAGGAATGTTTTGTGGGACATGAATAGAGTGCTAGTAGAGGGTCCCTAATGAAGTATTTAATGTTCGAAGAGAGGGTTATGTTGTATCTTCGGACTTGGTTAAAACGTTTAGTCAAGCGGGAAGAAGTACCAATGGCCTAAGTTGTGCTTATAAATCTTATGTGATCATGTAGACCCTACGGTTAAGTGATGACCACGGGAAGGGCATAGAGATTACTTGTAGATGTTTAGTTATGATATTGATTTTAATTACCACTGGTCTACGACCAGTCGGGCTGATGTTACCACTGGGCTATGGACGGTTGGGCAGATATGTGTTTACCACCAGGCTACGGTTGGTTGGGCAGTTATTACCACCGTGCTATGGCCGGTTGGGTAGATGTATATACCTTGTTGTATCATTATTAATGATAGCCTTACCAGCACATGCACTCGATATTAGCTTGAAGACGTAAGTATGTTATCTTTTGGGCTTGTGCACCTATGGCTTATAGTAGCTTGGCCTTATGTTGCCTTCCGAGATACAAAAAACGTGAGTTACAGTTGGTTCGCTCAGTTCCCGTAGGGTGCCGAGTGCTAGTCACGCCTTACCAAGGTTAGGTTGTGACAACAATATCATTGTTTCATGGAAATGAATATGAATACGATGCAATGTAATATCAAATAACCAATTCAATCCCAACCAGCACCACACATAGCACACAAGCAATATCAATAATAAGGCTACACAATAAGCATGAAATCACAATTCTTGTCTGAATATAAAATCAAAGTCAAGTACCGCAATATCATAGTCATGATATATAACTAATCACCAATATCTGATGTCTCAACGTGGTAATGAGCCAATAAGGAAATAGAACAAGATAAGTTAACAATGCAACGGGGTGGCTAGCCCCCAAATCATACACAAGGCCAAACCTAAGGCAATATCCAACCCAACTTCATACCTGATGGTTTACATGCATTCTCAAATAATATCATCTAAACATATGCTTCTCTAATCGAAGTCTCACCATAAGGTAATCATAAATCTACAACTATATTAGTAATACACAATAACTACCATTTCTTATACGTTATCGATCTATAGTATCCATCCCAATCTCTGAAATCCTATACATGCATTCTCCGCTTCATCTAACACGCGTATATGAATGTCTAACCGAAGTCTACCAAGAGATGGAAGCCATAACCTTCCTTAAGGCCGAACAGGTGCGTGAACATCCGCTTGGACTCCATCTTCCATCTTTTTAGGGAATTTGTAGATTTGAGAGGTCTAGGAATGATGGCTAATTTAAGTAAGAACAATTTAGGACTTTGGGTTCATAGGGGTAAAATCATCATTTCTCAAATAACATCTTGATTCTCAATTTATTGCAATTTAACCTCCTTTTATAGAAATCAAGGTTTACCTAAGTCAAACTTACCTCACTAATTTACATTCCTCATTATCAAAGCCTAACAAGTTATCCCATTTGGGAATGGAAGGATTTAGGCTTAGAACTAGTTATTAATCTAGGTGTTGCAATAAATAAGCCATCTTTGAGTTACCAATTACTCTAGGTCAAGAATATCTCTTTTATGTTAATTAGCCTTTTAGAAAATGAGAAGGAATCTATCACGACCCCACTCAGAGGGCCATGATGGCCACCCGGTACTAACCTACCGGGCACCTCTAAACATACATCACATATCAATTTCTAGGTGTACCACAAAGATAGCTCATAGGTATCATACTCTGTACAATAATCAACAACTATGCCCATAAAGATAAGCCCAACAAGGATGCAAAAATATTATGCAACAATATGAACTGATAAGGTCATGGAACATCTAGATACATACGTCTGTCTACGAGCCTCTACATAGAATACAAAAATCCATAAAGATGGTGCAGGACTCCGCCATGCCCAAGGATATATATACACAAGAGTGGTACCAATAAACTGCAACTCAGAAGCAACTGGAGCGTGTCTAAAATGCCGCTGATGAAGCTCCTAAGGATCAGATCCGTCCACTTGTCTACCTGCGGGCATGAACGCAGCGTCCACAAAAAAGGACGTCAGTACGAACAATGTACTGAGTATGTAAGGCATGAATAACAACATAACAAGAGATATGGAATATAACATGAGATAAAGAGATAACCTGTACATCTGATTGCCTCTTAAGGCGGATACCATGCATGCTTAGCTTTTAAAAAAAACATTTTTCATACATATATAACATAACAGCGCTGCGGAACCTGCAGCCCAAATCCATACATCATATCATAATTATATATATTGTTGCGGAACGAACGACCCAATCTATACCCATAAATCTCGCGTCCGGGACGATATCATAATATACCAACTGATCCGGTGGTTATGCGTATATAACGCCTCGCCCTTTTCCCATATCCCATATATGTATACATGAGAGCCCAAATAAAAGCTACTACTTCATCGAAGTGACGTAAGGTCGATAACCTCCGATTTATATTAGGGAACAATCATCATCGCTTTACATCACCTTGAAGGAACAATTATCATAAAGTGAGATCAACAACAATGAATAAAATCAAGGAAATCATGAAATAAGCTCAATGATCTCATAATAGCATCAAAACCATAAACTTGGAATTTCTAGAATGGGATCATCATCATCATCATTATCATCATAGAAAACATCTATCTTTAGCATCATAAAAACTTTGAGAATCATAAACTTCTAACTTTTTTGGGATAAGGATGTTATGGAAAACATATATAGGTTCATAAGAAGAGAATCATGCCTTTAGAAAGAAATGGACTAGCCTTAACATACCTTTTTGGTCTCCTACTACTTAACGCTTATCGTCCCAAGCTCGTAAATCTACATTCAAGAGAACTCATACTATTTTTAGGCTTATCGTCATATACTTATCTTAAGCCATCAAATTAAATCCTTTTAGAATCCACCGAAATTCAGGCAGCATCTCCCCTGTTTATATCCCTAGCCCGAAATTACAAAACCATAATCGACAACAACAACAACAACACTAACATCGACAACATCATCAATACCAAAATATTTCATAAAATATCCCACACGATATTTATTCAATTTCTCAACCAACTAATTCATTATACGACCATTTAATAGCTCTATCTCGGTAAATAAACCCAAATCAATATCAATAAGAAGTGATTCTTACCTTGTTCCCTCTAGAGCCGCAATATCCTCAACATTAACCTTGAATTCAAGCCAAGATTCATCGCAATACGATACTATAATCACAACTATACGCTATCCGAACCTAAATCCTGAGATTTCACTTAATTTGGGCTAAATTTTTATGCGCGGAAGTTGGGGGAAAGTTCCATAGGTTTTGGGATATTTTTGAGAGGTGGTTTGGATGAAAATAAGGGGTAAACCCCCTTTTACATTTTTAGAGTCGGTTTGCACTGACCTAGAATTTGCTTAGCACGTTCGCGCTGAGTTGCCCCCTACTCCTTTACCCGTTCACGCCACCTCCAGGCGCTTTCACGTAGGATAATTCCTGCTCTGTAGTCAGTCTTAAAATGCTCATAACGCTTGATTTCGAGGTCGAGTCGACGCGCGGTTTGTTGGGTTGGAAACTAGAACTCCTAAACTTCGATTTAGGCTTTTGTTTCACTTCAAAATGCCTGATATACTAGGAGCTATTCCTTTCCCAAGTTAGGCCAAAATTATCATACAAACCTTTCCCATCTTTTCTCCAAAGTTCCAACAACTTAATTTCTTTAATTCACTTGTCCTCCAATCCTTCTATAACCTATTACATAAACTTAAACCCTCATCGACATAAGATGGGCGCATATAATCTCGTATACCTTCGAAAGTAACTCCAGTGTCTACAATTAGACAACTAACACCTAACGAATCTCAACGTACAAAACAATGAGGTGTAACATTCTTCCCCCCTTGGAAACATTCGTCCTCGAATTTTAAACTCTTAGGAAGTCTACGAAAATTTCGCCAGAGTTTCCCCTGTAGTTGTACCTCTAACATCCTGTCACAGCAACCAAAAATATACAGTGCCTCACAGGGCTGCAATATCAATATCTATATTGGCCACACACGACCAAGAAATCATTCAAAGAAGCATCACATACCTGAGGATAATGGTGTCTCTATCTGAAGCTCTTCTGGGGGTGGCAATAGATGCGGGTACCTAGACTTCATATCTTTCTCAACTTTTCAAGTCATTTCCTCTCTATTATTATTTCTCCATAGAACGGTAACTGAGGCTATATCTTTAGTTTTCAGCCTTCGAACTTGCCTATGTAGAGTAGCAATAGGTACTTCTTCATAGGACAATTTCTCAGTAACTTGGACATCATCTACCGGCACAATTCTAGGAGGATCTCCAACGCACTTATGAAGCATTGGCACATTGTCACGACCCGACTGGGGGCGCGACGGGCACCCGGTGCTAGCCCACCCGGGCACCCCTTGGCTTACACTTACACTTACATCTAGGTGAGCCACATAATAAAACATATATTTCTACTCGTCCATCATGCTAGTGCCATTGGACAACAACATCTTTATATCATCATAGGCATCCATGCCATATCAACGTATATAAGCCAAAAAGGCCAAACACATCTAACCATATACATATGTCTACGAGCCTCTAAGGAGAGTATGTCATGTCACATAAGCGGGACAGGACCCCACTATGCCCATAATTGTGTACACAAAAGAATAAGTACCCAAAAGCTATAGCTCTGACTGAAATGGAGCTCCGCTATGTAGTCCCTGAGAATGTAGCTATAGATCAAGTCTATCTCCCTGTGCACCTGCGGGCATGACGCAGCGTCCACAAACAAAAGGACGTCAATACGAAGAATGTACTGATTATGTAAAGCATGATCAATATCAATATAGAAGCGTAATATACAACATAAGGAATAGCATAGGATGGGAGATCGTATATCATCATCATAAGAACTTACTTACCTTTCATAGGAACTTTCCATTTTTAATGCGTATTTGTGTACATACATCCATATCCGTACCCATACTCATATCCGTACTCATTTTCATTGCGTTCATCGCCGCATTCATATACATAATCTTATTCATATTCGTATCTCATTCGTATTCATACTCATATCTATATCATATTCACAATCATATCATAAACATAGCATTTGCATAGCATACCCGACCATGAAGGATCGGTGTTTCATACATACTTGGCCAACCAAGGCTCAATGTCACACATACCTGGCCCTACCAAGGCTGCAGCGTTATATCTACCTGGCCCTACCAAGGCTTCAGGGTTATCCGTACCATCTGCAGAGGTGTGCGCGCGTTACATAATCGTATACATATTCTACCCGGCCTTGTAAGCTCGAGGTTCCATAATAGTCATACATAGATACACATACATAATAGCTCATAAGCCTCTTTACCATTATCATTACTATCATCATCGTCATCGTTATTGTCATCGCTATTATCATAATAGTCGTCATCAATATCATTATCACTATTATCGTCATTCATTACGTCTATCTTTATAGGCTGACTCGTCATATGAGAAACTTAGTACAATCGTAGCATATCAAGAATCGTCGGCTCAATAGCTCAGGAGATCGAATCATTTGAAAGACATCATAGAATTATAGAAGATTCAGATGTTTGGCCAAAGAACCATGCCTTATGAAAGAAGGGTTAGCCTTACATACCATTCCGTTCAACTATTTACCACTTGCACGTTCTCCTTCAATGTTCGCGTTTCTACCTTCATTAAAGTCATACTTTCATTAGAAATCGATAGCTAGCATACATGACTAAAACTAGAGAAAATCGGACAGCGTCTTCTTTATTTATACGACATTCCCCCATAGCGTATATCAACTCCCAAACATCAATAATACATTCACATTATCCTAACAATAGCCTTTATTCACCTACATTATCCTTACTTCTCATCTCACCCCAATTCATCCATATTCATGATCATATCACACAATTTCGTTCATTCATATACAAAGTCTATTCCACGTTCTCCATGTCATTTATAACATGATTATAATCATAATGTATCAAGAATCATAACTCACTCCAAACATTTACTCAAAAGTGACACTATTCCCACATTCATGACCCATTTCTTATTTCCTCATATAATCCAAGTGTTTCAACTTTCAAATATCATAAACAACATAGCAATACCATAAATCTTATCTTAGATATTGTAGGAACAAGCCTTGGTTCAAAATGCTTCACTGAGTAAAACCCTAGTTTCACCTTCACTTGGATTTTTTACTTTGGATGAACTTTAGTGGGTTCCTCACACGTGATTCATTTAGTTTGTTGTAGATTATCACTAATATCTCTTGAATTTGTGTGGAATAAATGTAGAGAGATGTTTTAGAGAGAAGGGGCTAGGTGGAAATGAAATAATGAACTTGGTCCCCTTTTTAATAACCAAAAATCTGATCTGTCGGGGACATTATACGGTCCATTATATGGGCCGTATAAATTTATACGGTCCGTATAAGGGACCGTGAAATGGATAGTGAAATGGATCTTTTTTCAACTCATTTCTGTGACCATTATACGGTCCATAATACGGGTCATATAAATTTATACGGTCCATATAATTGACTGTATAATCCCACCAGTGAGTGATCTTCACTGTGATGGTTTTGCGGTCCATTATACGTTCCGTATAACATTATACGGTCCATATAATGAGCCGTATAACCCATCAGTCCACTGAACTTGTTCTCGCTACTTCGTTTGATCTCGAATCCTTATGGGATCTTCTTAACACTTGTTCAACACTTCATTAACAATCTAAGGGATGTTATAACTCTTCCCCAAACATCATTAAGCCGTCATCAACTTGTTACTCATAATTCTCGTTCGATACCTATCGTATGCCTTGCCTTCGCTTGGAAACTTTTCTCGTCTAACATCGGATGTCTTTGAAATCTTACTCAGGGTCATCAAATGTCATTATTTACCTATTGAAACACCATACACTTTGTGCTCTTCGTTAGCCCATTCACTGTGCATCAACGGGAAATTTTCCGAGGTGTAACATTCTTCCCCCCTTAAGAACATTCGTCCTCGAATGTTAAGCACTCGGGGATTCTACGAAACCTTCGCCAGCATTTCCCCTATAATATGGCACTACCATCCTGTCACAACAACCCACAGTAACAATGCCTCACAGGGCCACCACACAATAGCAATGGAAATTTGGCCACACACGACCAAGAAGCATAAAAGGAAAACATACCTACCTTATGATCTTGATGTCTCACTTGGCCCTCTTCCGGGGGCTGAAATAAATGCAGGTACTTGGATTTCATAATTTCTTCTGCTTCCCATGTCATTTCTTCTCGTTTACTGCTTCTCCATAAAACCTTAACTGAGGCTACTTCTTTGTTTCTTAGCCTTCGTACTTGCCTATTTAGTATGGCAATGGGTACCTCTTCATAAGTCAACTTTTATGTCACTTGTACATCATTTATTGGCACGATCCTAGTAGGATCTCAACGCATTTTCATAGCATCGAGACATAGGAAACTGGATGGACTGACTCCAAATCCGGAGGTAGATCTAATTCGTAAGCCACTCTGCCTACTTTGCGCACAATTTCATAAGACCCAATGTATCGGGGACTAAGCTTCCCCTTTTTGCCAAATCTCATAACGCCCTTCATTGGCGACACTTTCAAGAATACCCAATCTTTCACTTGAAACTCTAAGTCTCTTCGACGATTATCCACATAGGACTTTTGACGACTTTGGGATGCTAACAACCGATCTTGTATGAGCTTAACTTTCTCTATGGCTTGCTAGACCAAGTCGGGCCCTATCAATTTAGTCTCTCCTGTTTCAAACCACCCAATTGGGGATCTACACTTTCGCCCATATAGCACTTCATACGGTGCCATTTGAATGCTAGAATGATAACTATTGTTATAAGCAAACCCAATGAGTGGTAAGTGATCATCCCAGTTACCTCCAAAATCTAACATATATGCCCGTAACATATCTTCAAGAGTCTGAATGGTACGCTCAGCTTGTCTATCAGTCTGCGGGTGAAATGCCGTGCTAAGGCTCACTTGGGTCCCTAAACCCTCTTGAAAGGATTTCCAAAAATTGGCTGTAAACGGGGTCCCTCTATTAGAGATAATAGATGCTGGAACACCGTGGAGTCGCACTATCTCTTTAACATAGATCCTTGCATAATCTTCTGCCACATATGTCGTTCTGACTGGTAAGAAATGAGCTGACTTTGTGAGTCTATCCACAATCACCCATATAGAATCATACTTACGTCGAGAACGGGGTAAGCCTTTAATGAAGTCCATGTTAATTACTTCCCACTTCCAAGTTGGAATTTCCATAGCTTGCAACAATCCGCCCGACTTTTGGTGCTCGATTTTCACTTGTTGACAGTTGGGTGTCACGACCCGACTAGGGGGCCGTGATGAGCACCCGGTGGACATCCCACCCGGGCACCCCTTGACATACTTTCACATAACATCTAGGCGAACCACATAGTAAAACATACATTTCTATCCATCAATCATACCAGTTTCATCGGACTACAAGATCTCTATATCATCATAGGCATCTATGCCACATCAATGTACATGAGTCGACAAGGCTAACAAAATGATATACAAAATATAGGCCGACGAGGCCAAACACACCTAACCACATACACATGTTTACAAGCCTCTAAGAAGGTTATAACATATCACATGAGCTGGACAGGACCCTGCTGTGCCCATAAATATGTACACAAAAGAATCTATACCAAAAGTTGCGGCTCCGGATGAGATGGAGCTCCGCAATGTAGTCCCTGAATAATGAAGCTATGGATCGAGTCTATCTCCCTGTGCACCTGCGGGCATGACGCAGCGGCCACAAACAAAAGGACGTCAGTACAAAGAATGTACTGAGTATGTAAAACATGATCAACATCGACATAAAAGCATAATAGACAACATATGAAGTAGCATAGGAGGGGAGACAATAATATCATCATCATGGCACTTACTTGTTTTCCATAGGGACATTCCGTTTCCATTGCGTATCAGCATACATACAACCATATCCGTACTTAATTACCCTCGCAATCATTTTCGTATTCATATTCATGTTTCCATTCATATTCATATTCATAACATATTCGTACTCTTAATGATGTCATATACATAGCATATACACACATATATATATATACATATATACATAGCGTGCCCGACCTTGAAGGTTCGGTGTTTCATACATACTTGGCCAACCAAGGCTCAAGGTTATATCTACTTGGCCCTACCAAGGCATCAGGGTTATCCGTACCATCTGCAGACGTGCGCGTGCGCGTGTGTTACGTAATCATATACATACTCTATATACATCCATACACATATATTCTACCCGGCATTATAAGCTCGGGGTTTCATTATAGCCCTTCATAGGCACACATACATATAATAGCTCATAAGAATCTCTAACATCATTTTACTCTCATCATTATTATCGTTACGTCTGTATTATAGGCTTACTCGTCATATGATGAACGTAGTACAATCGTAGTACACATCAAGGATCATAGGCTCAGTAGCTTTTGAGAATAGGATAATATGGAGCACATCGTGAGCTCGTAGAAGGATAAATGATTGGCCAAAGAACCATGCATTGTGAAAGAAGGGTTAGCCTTACATACCTTTTTGTTCGACTATATAGCACTTGCACGTTCTCTTTCAATACTCGCGTTTATACCTTCATTAAGGCCATACTATCATTGGAATCGACAACTAGCATAAATGGCTAAAGCAAGAGAAAATCGAACAGCATCTCCTTTATTTATACAACATTCCTCCATATCGTAATTCAACTCCCAAACATCAACAATACATTTACAATGTCATAACAATAGCCTTTTATCATTTACACTAACCACATTCTCAATTAACTTCCAATTATCCATATTCAAGATCATAACACACGATTTCGTCCATTCACATACAATGTCCATTTCATGATCTTAACGTCATTTATAACCTATTCATGTCACAACACAACAACAATCATGATTCAATTCAAACTATTTCTCAAAACGTCACTATTCATCATTCATGACCCATTTTGCTATACTCTTCTAAAATCCAAGCATTTCAACTTCCAAATACCTTAAACAACATATAAATACCATAAATCTTACCTTAGATGTTGTAGTAACAAGCCTTAGTTGATAATACTCCACTTGAGCAAAAACCCTAGTTTATCTCCAATGAGTTTTCTTGACTTGAATGATCTTTAATGGGTTTGCTTACACTTGATTCACTTGTTTTGTGTTGTTGATCACTAAAAAACCCTTGAAAACTTGTGGAATATATGTAGAGAGATGTTTTAGAGAGAAGGGGTGTTAAGTAGAAATGAAATGAAATAACCTTGGTCCCTTACATTTATTGAACAAAATCTGTCCCGACCAATTATACGGACCAACATACGATCCGTATAAATTGTACGGGCCGTATGTTTGGTCGTACAATTGGTCCAGAAAGTTTGGCCAATCTGGGTTTTTTATACGGTCCCAAACATACGGACCGTATAAATTATACGGCCAGTATGTTTGGCCGTATAAATTATACGGCCATCCCGAAGTTCGTTTCGTCGTCTCGTTTGATCTCCAATCCTTATGGAACCTCCTTAACACTTGTTCAACAATTCAATACTAATCCAAAGGACATTATCACTCTTCTCCAAGCCATCATTAAGTCCTTACTAACTCGTTACTCGTAATTCTTTTCCGATACTTATCAACTACTTTGCCTTCTCTTGGCAATCCTCTTCCCCCATCTCTAACATCTTTGAACTCTCTTCTAGAATCATCGAATGTCATCGCTCATGAAAACATCGTATACTCATACTCCTCACTAGTTCATTCACTTGCGTACTAACGAAAGATTTTCTGAGGTGTAACATTGGGACATTGAGCCACGAATTCCGCTATGTCCTTCTTCATCCCATTCCACCAATATATAGACTTAAGATCATGATACATTTTCATCGCACCGAGGTGACCAAAATAACGGGAACAATGAGCTTCTCTCAATATCTGGTGCCGTAAACCTGCCACATCAGGAACGCATAATCTGCCTCGGCATCGGAGAACTCCATCTCCTGAAAGCTCAAATAATGACTCCTCTTTCTGAGGGAGTGTATCTCTGTAATGCATTAGCATGGAATCTTCGTGTTGTCTCTCTTTCACTTCTGCTACTAGTGACGAGACTGCTGAATTCTGAATAGTAGTTTCCCCCGCTACCTGAGTCCACTACTCCAACTCCTAGGCAAGCTAACTGTTGGAGCTCACGAGCCATTTCTCTATTTTCTAGTCATACATCACATAAAATTCCCATAGATCTGCGGCTAAGAGCATCAGCCACAACATTTGCCTTTCCGGGGTGATATAAAATCTCAACATCATAATCTTTTAGCAATTCTAACAATCGTCGTTGCCGCAAATTCAACTATTTCTGCTTGAAAATATACTGAAGACGCTTGTGGTCTGTATAAATATCCACGTGGACACCATATAAATAATGTCTCCATATCTTTAATGCATGAACCACTGTGGCCAATTCTAGATCATGGGTTGGGTAATTCTTCTCATGTTTTCGCAATTGCCTTGAAGCATACACAATCACCTTACCATGTTGCATCAATACACAGCCTAGCCCTACACCTGAAGCATCGTAATAAACAACATAACCTTCCAATCCCTCTGGAAGTGTCAGGATGGGGGCAAAAGTCAATCTATCTTTTAACTCTTGGAAACTGCGTTCGCAAGCATCTGTCCATTAGAATTTTGCCGACTTCTGAGTCAACTTTGTGAGCGGTGCGGAAATAGAAGAAAAACCTTCAACAAATCTCCTGTAATAACCTGCTAAGCCCAGAATGCTACGAACCTCCGTAGGAGTTGTAGGCCTCGGCCAAGTCTTCACGGCCTCAATCTTTTGGCTATCCACCCAAATACCATCGGCTGCAACAATATGCCCCAGAAATGTCACTGAGTTCAGCCAAAACTCACACTTAGTAAATTTTGCAAACAACTCTCGAGTTTGAAGAACTCTGAGGACAGTACGCAAATGATCTGCATGTTCTACCTCGGATCTAGAATATACCAAGATATCATCGATAAATACAATCACAAACAGGTCTAGGAAAGTTCTGAACACATTATTCATCAAATCCATAAATACTGCCGGTGCGTTAGTTAGCCCAAATGACATTACCCGGAACTCAAAATGGCCAAATCTTGTTCTGAAGGATGTCTTAGGGATATGTTTCTCCCTAACTCTCACTTGATGATACCCGGACCTCAAATCGATCTTTGAAAACTACTTGGCGCCTTGCAATTGATCAAATAAGTCATCAATCCTCGGGAGAGGATATTTATTCTTAATCGTCACCTTATTCAATTGCCGATAATCAATGCACATTCTCAGGGAGCCATCTTTCTTTCGGACAAACAATACGGGTGCTCCCCACGGGGATGAACTAGGCCTAATAAAGCCTTTATCAATAAAGTCTTTCAACTGCTCCTTCAACTCTTTCAATTCTGCGGGTGCCATTCTATAGGGAGGAATAGATATAAGCTTAGTGCCTGGCAACACATCAATGGAAAAATCAATATCCCGCTCGGGAGGAAGGCCTGGAAGCTCTTCCTGGAACACATCCCAAAATTCGTTCACCACGGGAACCGACCGAGAAGTTGGCGATTCAGCTTCTACGTCTTAAACCCGAACTAGATGGTAGATACATCCTTTCGTGATCATTTTCCTTGCCTTTAGATAGGAAATAAACCTACCTTTTGGTGACGCCGTATTCCCTTTCCACTCTAAGACTGGTTCTCCCAGAAATTGGAACCGAACCACTTTCATTCTACAATCAACGTTGGCATAAAAAGAAGCCAACCAATCCATGCCCATAATAACATCAAAATCTACCATTTTTAGCTCATGCAAGCCAACCATAGTACGTCTATCACAAATCACAACTACACATTTTCTATATACTCGGCTAGCTATTACCGATTCACCCACGGGTGTAGACACCTCAAAAGGTTTAATCGACTCTGGCTCGACTCTAAATCGACCCGCAATATACGGAGTAACATATGACAATGTGGAGCCCGGATCAATCAAAGCATATACATCATGAGAGAATGCCGATAATATACCTGTGACCACGTCAGGAGAAGACTGAAGATCTTGGCGTCCAGCCAAAGCATAAATACGGTGCTGAGGACCGCTAGAACTGGGAACTCTCCCTCTGCCTCTACCATGGCCTACTGGCACATGTGAACCTAGCCCCATAGGGCGTACAGACGGTGAAGATATGGCTACCGACCCTGATTGCTGGATCCTACCTCTACCATGAACTGAGGGGCAATCACGCATAATATGGCCAGGTCGACCACATGAATAGCAAACATCGAAACCCGATCGGCATGTACCCCAATGTAACTTCCCACACTGGGAACATCGTGGCACGTGTGACCTCGCCTGACCCGAATCACCTTTGAACTGAGACCCCGAAAAACTCTGACTCGGCCCGGAATGAATAGATCTGTCGAATCTCTGGCCTGCAAACCGTGGAGGTGCACTGGTCATAGAATAGCCCGAATGCCTAGAAAACTGCTGCCTGTGCCCACCTCTGAACTTGTTTATCGGACCCGAAGATCTAGCTCTCTTGCTATGTCCCCTATCATGCTCACGTTCACTTCTTTGCTGTTGCAGACTTTCTTCTATGTTCTGAGCATGGGCCTGAATGCGTGCAATATCCATATTGTGGCCCTAGGCCTTTCACAAACCGGTGCACTCGGTCACCCATATCCGCTACCATGGCCGAAGCATACCTCGCCAAAGAATTGAAGCGGAGACTACACTCTAAAGCACTCATGCTACCTTACATCAAGTTCGAGAATTTATCGGCCCTAGTTCGCTGAACTTCTGGAGGCATATAATGTCGGAGGAAAGCATCAACAAACTCTTGCCATACCGGGAGAGGCACATTGGCTCCCCGTGAAGCCATCCAAACCATGTACCAATGGATCGAGACATCTCTCAATATATATGGCGCTAACTCCACCGATTCGGTGTCCGAAGCATGTATCAAATGAAGCGTCCTCAACATCCCATCAATAAAGTCCTGAGGGTCCTCATCGAGCTTTGAACCAAAGAATTCCAGAGGGTTCAAGGTAATGAAGTCATGGGCCCTTGCACTAACAGCCCTATCACCGTGCCCTGCACTTTGCCGCTGAGTCTGAGCAGCAACCAACTATGTAAACAAATGTATGGACTCTTTTACATCTTGGCCTGAAGCATCCGGTGGAGGAGCCGGAGGTGCTGGAGCTGGGGCTGAGGCTCCCTCACGCTCCTCTAATACACGTACTGAACAGGAGGACTGAGATTGAGCCACACTCTGGGACTCACTTTCCTCTACTACCGATAGCAGTGCACTTTCAGCCTGCTTTTCTGTCACCGTCTTGCCCTTTTGGGCTGCTGTGGCCTTTTTCTTTACAGGCATTTCTGAAATACACAACACACTGTTAAGGAACAAGAAGTTCTTATATCATAGCTCTATCGCACGATTCTTATGAAGAAAGAAGGTCATTTATTCCTAAAATGCCCGCAGCTTCTTGTTTATAAGTGTGACATGCAACACACCCATAACCAAGACTCTACTAGACACGGCTCGTAGACACACCTTAGGTCAGAACTACTCTGATACCACTTTTGTCACGACCCGACTGGGGGCCGCGACGGGCACCCGGTGCTAGCTCACCCGGGAACCCCTTGGCTTACACTTACACTTACACTTACATCTAGGTGAGCCACATAATAAAACATATATTTCTATTCGTCCATCATGCTAGTCCCATTGGACAACAACATCTTTATATCATCATAGGCATCCATGCCATATCAAAGTATATAAGCCGACAAGGCTAAACAAAATGATATACAAAATACAGGCCGACAAGGCCAAACACATCTAACCATATACACATGTCTACGAGCCTCTAAGGAGAGTATGTCATGTCATATAAGCGGGACAGGACCCCGCTATGCCCATAATTATGTACACAAAAGAATAAGTACCCAAAAGCTATAGCTCCGAATGAAATGGAGCTCCGCTATGTAGTTCTTGAGAATATAGCTATATATCAAGTCTGTCTCCCTGTGCACCTGCGGGCATGAAGCAGCGTCCACAAACAAAAGGACGTCAGTACGAAGAACGTACTGAGTATGTAAAGCATGATCAATATCAATATAGAAGTGTAATATACAACATAAGGAATAGCATAGGATGGGAGATCGTATATCATCGTCATAAGCACTTACTTACCTTTCATAGGAACTTTCCATTTCTAATGCGTATTTGTGTACATACATCCATATCCGTACCCATTTTCATTGCGGTCATCGTCGTACTCATATACATAATCTTATTCATATTCGTATCACATTCGTATTCATACTCATATCTATATCATATACATAATCATATCATATATATAGCATTTGCATAGCATACCCGACCATGAAGGATCGATGTTTCATACATACTTGGACAACCAAGGCTCAATGTCACACATACCTGTCCCTACCAAGGCTTCAGGGTTATATCTACTTGGCCCTACCAAGGCTTCGGGGTTATCCGTACCATCTGCAGAGGTGTGCACGCGTTACATAATCGTATACATATTCTACCCGGCCTTGTAAGCTCGGGTTCCATAATAGTCATACATAGATACACATACATAATAGCTCATAAGCCTCTTTACCATTATCATTACTATCATCATCGTCATCGTTATTGTCATCGCTATTACTATTATAGTCGTCATCAATATATTTATCACTATTATCGTCATTCATTACATCTACCTTTATTGGCTCACTCGTCATATGAGGAACTTAGTACAATCGTAGCATATCAAGAATCGTGGGCTTAATAGCTCGGGAGATCGAATCATTTGAAAGACATCATAGACTTATAGAAGATTCAGATGTTTGGCCAAAGAACCATGCCTTATGAAAGAAGGGTTAGCCTTACATACCTTTCCGTTCAACTATTTACCACTTGCACGTTCTCCTTCAACGTTCGCGTTTCTACCGTCATTAAAGTCATACTATCATTAGAAATGAATAGCTAGCATACATGACTAAAACTAGAGAAAATCGGACAGCGTCTCCTTTATTTATACGACATTCCCCCATAACGTATATCAACTCCCAAACATCAATAATACATTCAAAATATCCTAACAATAGCCTTTATTCACCTACATTATCCTTACTTCGCATCTCACCCCAATTCATCCATATTCATGATCATATCACACAATTTCGTTCATTCATATACAAAGTCTATTCCACGTTCTCCATGTCACTTATAACATGATTATAATCATAATGTTTCAAGAATCATAACTCACTCCAAACATATACTCAAAAGTTACACTATTCCCACATTCATGACCCATTTCCCATTTCCTCGTATAATCCAAGTGTTTCAACTTTCAAATATCATAAACAACATAGAAATACCATAAATCTTACCTTATAGGTTGTAGGAACAAGCCTTGGTTGAAAATACTTCACTTGAGAGTTTCACCTTCACTTGGATTTCTTACTTTGGATGAACTTTAGTGGGTTTCTCACACTTGATTCACTTAGTTTGATCTAGATGATCACTAATATCTCTTGAATTTGTGTGGAATAAATGTAGAGATGTTTTAGAGAGCAGGGGTGAAAGGTGGAAATGAAATAATGAACTTGGTCCCCTTTTTAATAACCCAAAATCTGATCTGTCGAGGACATTATACGGTCCATTATACGGGCCATATAAATTTATACGGTCCGTATAAGGGACCGTGAAATGGACCGTGAAATGGATCTTTCTTCAACTCATTTTTGTGACCATTATACGGTCCATTATACGGGTCGCATAAATTTATACGGTCCGTATAATAGACTGTATAATCCCACCAGTGAGTGATTTTCACTTTGATGGTTCTGTGGTCCATTATACGTTCCGTATAATGAGCCGTATAACCCATCAGTCCACTGAACTTGTTCTCGCTACTTCGTTTGATCTCGAATCCTTATGGGATCTCCTTAACACTTGTTCAGCACTTCATTAACAATCTAAGGGATGTTATAACTCTTCCCCAAACATCATTAAGTGGTCATCAACTTGTTACTCATAATTCTCGTTCGATACCTATCGTATGCCTTGCCTTCTCTTGGAAACTTTTCTCGTCTAACATCGGATGTCTTTGAAATCTTACTTAGGGTCATCAAATGTCATTATTTACCTATTGAAACACCATACACTTCGTGTTCTTCATTAGCCCATACACTGTGCATCAACGGGAAATTTTCTGAGGTTTAACACATGAAAAACTGGGTGGACTGCCTCCAGGTCCGAAGGAAGATCTAACTCATAAGGCACTTGGCCTATCTTGCGCACAATCTTGTAAGGCCCAATATACCGGGGACTAATCTTCCCTTCTTTCCAAATCTCATTACCTCTTTCATTGGCGATACTTTCAAGTATACCCAATCGTTAACTTGGAACTCTAAGTCTCGTCGATGATTATCCGCATAAGATTTCTGTCGACTTTGGGCTGTTAATAGTCGATCTTGAATAAGCATGATCTTCTCCACCACTTGTTGGATCAAGTCTGGCCCCACTAACTTTGTCCCCCCTACTTCGAACTATCCAATTGGTGATCTACCCTTCCTTCCATATAGAGCTTATTATGGGGTCATTTGAATACTGGAGTGATAACTATTGTTATATGCAAATTCAGTGAGCAGCAAATGGTTATCCCAATTTGTCACGACCCGGCTAGGGGGCCGCGACGAGCACCCGGTGCTACCTCACCCGAGCACCCCCTTATCGTACATGACATAACATCTAGGTGAACCATAAGTCAATTCGTTCTTTCCTTATTGTTAATCATATTGATCCCATTAGACGACCATCATCATTTAACATATCATAGGCATCTGTGCCACATCATAAGTACAAGGCCGACGTGCCTAACAAAAGATATACAAAACATGGGCCGACATGGCCGAACATCTCTAACCACATACACATGACTACGAGCCTCTAAGAGTATGACATATCGTGTGAGCGGGACAGGACCCCGCTATGCCCATAATTATTTACACAAAAGAATAAGTACCCAAAAGCTACGGCTCCGAAAGAAATGGAGCTCTTCTATGCAATCTCTGAATAAGCAGCTATGGATCAAGTCTGTCTCCCTGTGCACCTGCGGGCATGACGCAACGTCCACAAACAAAAGGACGTCAGTACAAAGAATGTACTGAGTATGTAAAGCATGATCAACATCAATATATAATCATAATGAACAACATACGAAATAGCATGGGAGGGCAGACAATAATATCACCGTCATAGCACTTACTTGCATACATCGTCGTTCGTATCCCATAATAATACTCGTACCATACTTGTGCTCATATTCGTATACATGTCCTTATTCGTATTCTTATACATAGTCTTATCACATTCATATTCATATTATATACGTAGTCATTTCATATACATAGCATACCCGACCTCATTGGATCGGTGTTTCATACATACTTGGCCAACCAAGGCTCAAGATCATACATACCTGGCCCTACCAAGGAATCAGGGTTATCCGTACCATCTACAAAGGTGTGCGTGCGTTTCGTAATCGTATACATACTTTATATATAGTCATATACATATAGTCTTGCCCGGCATCATAAGCTCGGGGTCTTATCATAGCCCTTCATAGGCATACATATACATATTTCATAGCTCGTAAGCATCTCTAATCTCATTTTACTCTCATCATCATTACTATCCTCATCATTATCGTTACATCTACATTATGGACTTACTCGTCATGTGAGGAACATAGTATAATCATAGTACATATCAAGGGTCGTGAGCTTATGAGCTCGGAATGTCAACCATGTGAAGACAACATACTCATATAGAGGAATTAGGAATTTGGCCAAGAACCATGCCTTATGAAAGAAGGGTTAGCCTTTCCGTCGAACTACTCTACACTTGCACGTTCCCTTCCAATGCTAGCATTTATACCTTCATTAATATCATAACACTGGCCATTAGTCATTCACATTATCCACATTATCTAGATTCCTCAATTTGCCTCTAATTCACCCACATTCATGGTCATAACACCCATCTTCGTCCGTTCGTCTAAAGTGTTTAGTTTATGATCTTAATACCATTTATAACACATTCATATCACAACACAACAACATTCATAACTCAATTCAAACTATTTCTCAAAATGTCACTATTCATCATTCATGACCTAGTTGACCACATTTTCTACAATCCATGTATTTTAATTTTCCAATACCTTAAACATCTTGTAAAAATCATGAATCTTACCTTAGAAGTTGTAGGAACAAGCTTTGGTTGATAATACTCTTCTTTGCGCAAAACCCTAGTTTTTCTCCATTTGGATTTCTTGACTTGGATGATCCTTGATGATTCCCTTACCCTTGATTCACTTGTCTTAATGTTATGGATGGCTTATAATACTTGAAAACCCATATAATAAATGTAGAGAGAAGTTTTAGAGAGAAGTGGTGTAATGTTGTAATGGAATAAAATAAGTCTTGATCCTCATATTTAATGAATTGGAAAATCTGTGCTGGGTGAACAGTGGTCGTCCATGGAGGTTTACAGTCCGTATTCCACTTTCGGACCGTCCCTCGTTGTCGTCTTTAAGCTTAAGCAGGACCAGAGACTTTGGCCTGCATGCATGGTGATTTACGACCATGGTTTACGGGCCGTAAATCACTTTACGGTCCGTCCACCAGGTCGTATTATACCTTTTCCTCAGCTGGCAGAAAGTTGAAGTTGGGCATGCCAGTTTACGACTTCAAGTTTACGGACCGTATTGCACTTTACGCTCCGTATTTTGCACTATACGACCACTGGCAGAAAGCTGAAGCCTTTGCATGACAGTTTACGTCTGCCAGTTTACGGACCGTATTGCACTTTACGGTCTGTATTTTGCAATATACGACCACTGGGCAGTTTTGCCAACTTTCAATTTTTTTTTCATTTCTCGACTTTTCATTCTAACCATCCACATCCCTTTACATACATTTCCCATGAAACATTATACACTCGCACTCCTCGCACACATCATTAGTTCATTTACTTGCGTACCAACGGGAAATTTTCCAAGGTGTAACACAATTAGCTCCAAAATCTAGCACACATGCCCTTAACATATCTTCAAGGGTCTGAATAGTGCGCTCAATTTGGCCATCAGTCTGTGGATGAAATGCTGTGCTAAGTCTTATCTGAGTTCCCAAACCTTCTTGGAAGGACTTCCCAAAATTAGCTGTAAATTGTGCTTCTCTATCAGTGATAATGGATGCTGGAACACCATGAAGTCGCACTATCTCTTTGATATACAACTTTGCATAATCTTCTGCTGATTACGTAGTTCTGACTGGCAGGAAATGAGCTGATTTTGTGAGTCAGTCCACAATCACCCATATAGAGTCATACTTACGCTGGGAACAAGGCAAGCTTGTAATGAAGTCCATATTAATCACTTCCTATTTCCAAGTTGAAATTTCCATAGCTTACAATAATCCTCCAGGCTTCTAATGCTCAATTTTCACCTGTTGACAATTAGGAAATTGAGCCACAAACTCCGCTATATCTTTCTTCATCGCATCCCACCAATATATAGATTTGAGATCATGGTACATCTCTGTCGCTCCTGGATGAACAGAATAACGGGAATGATGAGCTTCCTCCAGAATCTATCAACGTAGCCCTGCAACATCAGGAACACATAATCTGCCTTGATACCTGAGAACTCCGTCTACGTGAACCTCAAATTGTGACTTTTTCTTCAGAGGAAGTGCATCCCTATAATGAACTAACATGGGATCCTCATATTGGCGCTTTTTTACCTTCTCTACTAAAGTTGAAATAGCTGGGTTCTGAACAGTAACTTTCACCCTGCCCGAGTCCATTAAGCGAACTCCTAGGCTGGCTAGCTGTTGAAGCACTCGAGCTAACCCCCTCTTCTCCCATTGAACATCACATAAATTTCCCATGGATTTGTGGCTAATAGCATCGGCCACTACATTCGCCTTTCCAGGATGATATAATATACTCACATCATAATCTTTCAATAGCTCCGACCACCGCCTTTGCCATAGGTTCAATTCCTTCTGTTTGAAAATATATTGGAGACTCTTGTGATTTGTATAAATATCCACATGAACGCCATATAAATAATATCACCATTTTTTCAGCGCATGAATAACCGCAGCCAACTCTAGGTCATGTGTCGGGTAGTTCTTCTCCTGTTTTCGCAACTGCCTTGAAGCATAAGCAATAACTTTGCCTTGTTGCATCAACACACAACCTAGTCCAACACCTGAAGCAGCACAATAGATAACATAGCCCTCGGATCCTTCGGGAAGTGTTAGGACGGGGGCCGAAGTCAATCTATCCTTCAACTCCTAAAAACTGCGCTCACACGTCTCCGTCCACTGAAATTTAGCTGATTTCTGAGTCAACTTCATCAGCGGTGCCGAAATAGAAGAAAATCCTTCTACAAATATTTTTTAGTCACCGGCCAACTCCTGGAAACTACGGAACTCTGTAGGCGTTGTAGCCCTTTGCTAATTCTTCACAGCTTCAATCTTCGGGGTATCTACACGAATACCATCCGTTGAAATAATATGCCCCAGAAAAGTTACAGAATTCATCCAAAACTCACATTTTGAAAACTTGGCCTACAGTTCCCGAGTCTGAAGAATTCCAAGAGCAGTACGTAAATGATCTGCATGTTCTACCTCTGATCGAGAATATACCAGAATATCATTGATGAACACAATCATGAATAGATATAGGAAATGCCTAAACGCATTATTCATCAAGTTCATGAATACCGTCGGGGCATTAGTCAATCCAAACGACATTACCCGGAACTCGTAATGGCCATATCTAGTTCTGAAGGCTATTTTTGGGATATCCTCCTCCCTGACTCTCACTTGGTGGTATCCTGATCTTAAGTCTATTTTTGAACACCACTTGGCACCCTGCAGTTGATCAAATAAATCATCAATCCTTGGAAGTGGATATTTGTTCTATATGGTCACCCTATTCAATTGTCTGTAGTCAATACACATTCGCAAAGAATCATCTTTCTTTCTTACGAACAACACCGGTGCTCCCCATGGTGATGAACTAGGCCTAATAAAGCCTTTTTTTAGCAAATCCTTTAATTTCTCCTTTAGCTCCTTCAATTCCGCAGGGGCCATTCGGTAAGGAGGAATAGATATGGGCTTAGTATCCGGCAACACATCAATGGTAAACTCAATCTCCCATTTTGGTGGAAGACCTCGAAGCTCATCAAGAAACACATCTGGAACCTTATTCACTACCGGGACATATTGAAGAGTTGGCGGTTGATGTCCCGCAGATTTGTGGTACCTTCGACGCCTTTTAATATGGATTTTGGGTGTTATGAAGTAAGTCTGGTTCATTTTAATGTGTTTTTGTTATGTTTTAGGAAGGCGATGGCCAAAAGAAAAAACAAAGAAAAAGGAAGAATTGCCTAGAAATGAAGATTCGACGGTCCGTCGATCCGTCTCTTGGAGCGTCGATGAGTTGGATTTTCCAGTGATGGCCTAAGTTGAAGAGGACAAAGGACGGAGCCATCAAGGAAGCGTCGAATGGATTAACGTTTCGTCGCTTGTCTCGTCAAACAGAATTATCCATCAGAAGAGATAAAGACGGAAGAATCGATGGGTTGCCAAACTGGTCGACGGCACCATCGAATAGACAATCAAACTGAAGAACTAAAAGACGAAGGAATCGATGGCCCGTCGAACTGATCGACGGTTCGTCGATTCTGCCACCAAGGCAGTTTTGCAAATTACTGATGTGCATTTTTTGGAGCCTATTTAAAGAATATTTTAGGTTTTTGTCATTATCAGATTAGTCTCCAACATTTAACACTTTTTCCATTGGTGGGTGAGCATTGAATACCCCCGTTTTGGAGCTTAGTGAAGACAAAACGATTCCATTCCCACCATGTTTATTACACTTTGTAAGCTTTATGTCTCTATTATTGCTTACTACTTTTGTGACCAATATGTGTGAGTAGTTTCTTTAATCAAAGATGTGGAACCAAATGATGGGTGTTATGTAATGGGTGTCTAACATTGTGTGTGTGTCCATATATATATATATATATATATATATATATATATATATATATATATATATATATAATGGGTTGTGATATGTTTTATTATTTCTCATATTCATTGTTAGTTAATGGTTGCAAACACTTACTTATGCACAAACCCTAGTTTTGTTTGGAAAGATGAACTAGGGTTTGAGTTGAAATAATATAACAAGAACTCGGGGCGCTAACCCTCATTTAATGAACTCACTTAGGGATAAGATGAGTTCTACTTGGCATATTTAATCGGTCTTATTTGCAACTTTTCTATATTTGGAAAACTCATGAAAAGAAATACTTTCTAACTATTGAAAAATATTAGGAAGTGCGTTAGAGATTAAGTGCATACATAACCACCACCCATTAGAAATATATCATATTGATACCCATAGCATAACATCCAATCACAGCGGGAAAACAACTTTGGTTCTGCTAATCCAAATAATTTCCAAATAGTCCAAAATAGCGAATACAAACCAAAACCCTTTCTCTACCCTAGTCGGAATAGAACTAAAGACTTTAGAGATTAGTAACATATATAATTAGTATTTATTTCACACTGTATTCCCTGTGGGATTCGACCCCAACCTAGTTGGGTTACTATATTTGAAACCGACTGCCTTACTCCATAATTTAGGTGTAATTTCAGCATATCAAATTTGGCGCCACTGCTGGGGAATATGGTTTTAAAATTACTGATTGTTGTGTACTTTTCTTTAAAACTTTTTCTATTCCATCACACCTTGTTTGCTATTTTTGGTAAATCAGGTCAACCAAAGTCAAGGAAATGACAGGAAGACACAACCGAAGTCAAGGAAACCAAGGTGGGCTCTAAGTGAACCCACCTGCACTAGAAGAGGAAGAAGATGAGAACATATTTGCGGAATTTATTAATGATTATGCTTCTGCTGTGGTCCCTCCTAGGACTGGAAATGCTACTTTCAAAATCGATAGCTCTATTTAGCAGCTGCTGAAACTTGAAGGTTAATTCCAAAATTATTGGGAGGATTGTCCACTCCGACATTTGAAGAACTTCCTGCATGTGTTTGCTCAACAATTCCAAGGTGTTGTTTCTGTTGATGCACTTCGGTTATGGGTCTTCAAATATTCCTTGGCTGGCCAAGCAAGGGAATGGTATGAAAAGCTTCCCAGCAATTCTATTCACACCTGGAGTGAGCTAGCCAATACATTTTTGAAGAAATGGTTTCCACCGAGCAAAAAGGCTAAACTTCAAGATAAGATTTTTGAGTTCAAACACCTCCCGGGGGAACAATTATATTCGGCATGGGAGCGTTTCAAGTACTATCTTGCTCAATCTACAACTCATGGGTTTTCGGATGCTATCCTCACCGAGAAGTTCTACAAGGGGTTAGATACAATGAACCAAATTGCTGTCAATACTGCCGCTGGGGGATGCTTCCTGGACAAGTCATTTGTTAACATCTCACCACCCATAATCATGCTTGGCACTCCAACGATAGTGAAGTTTTGTCATATGGTAGTCCTTATGTTGCCGCGGTGGCCAAAGAAAATCATAAGCGAGATCATGCTTTTGCTCAATTGCAAACAACCGTGAATTTGCTGTCATAGAGGCTTGCGGAGAAAGAAGCTAAGGGTATGAATGTGGTTGAAGAAATGCCATCTCATGCTCCCGGAATGTATCAAGTCTCAGAGGAGACTTATTTAGAGGGGCAATCACAATGTGAGGATGCTAATTATATCGATAATTCTCAAGGGGTTATCAAAAGAAATGGAGACCCCAACAACAAAGCAATCAATATGGCCGAAATGAATATGGTGGTTCGGATAGGAGGGATTACAACAACAACAATTAAGGTAATCAAAATTCTAATGCATGTTCCACCGAAAGGTTGTTCTTCCAACTCTCAAAATTGGTGAGAGGGTTCTTCAAATGATCAAGAGACCTCTCGAATGGAATCTATGCTTGAGAAGATCTTGGACAACCATAACAAAAGTGACAAGAAGATGGAAAATTTGACCGAAGTGGTAGGTTCTCACACCGGTTCGATTCAAAAACTTGAATTACAAATGCGAGATCTTTCTCGTGAGCAACATCCTCCACAAAGAGGAGGCCTTCCTAGCGACACAATTTTGAACCCAAGGGGTAGTAGAGGTGATCACATTTCCTCATGGAAAGCTATCTCTACTAGAAGTGGGAAGATCCTTAATGGGGTGGATGAGAGGGTGATTGAACCTATTATTGTCGAGCTGATTGTTGATGAGGTTATTGCGGAAGAAATTGAAGAAGAACTTGAGGCACCAATTGAGGTGCCTATTATTGTTGAGAAAGAGAAGGGGCACTCCCTATTGTTCTAGAGGGTGATGAGGTGCCAAGCGCTGAAAAAGCTACCCGGGGTAATTAGACCCTTGACTCAAACATATAAATCTCCTCCCCCGTTCCCACAACGATTGATGAAAAGAACGGAGGATGCCAAGTGCCAACGCTTCTATGACCAATTGAAAGTGTTGTCAATGAATATCCCATTTCTTGATGCATTCCAAGAAATGCCGGGATTAGCTAAATACTTGAAGGACTTGTTGACGAAGAAAAGACCAATCAAGCATGATGCGGTGGGAGTCACCCACCGTGTGAGCTCTATTATTTCGTCCTCAATGGTTGAGAAGAAGGGAGATCCGGGGCTTTCACTATCCCTTGCACCATCGGTCGCTATGATTTTGCTCATGCCATGTGTGATAATGGGATAAGTATAAATTTGATGCCACTAGCCATCTATAAACAGTCTGGTTTGGGAACACCTAGACCAACGAGCATGCGTCTCCAAATGGCCGATAGAACCATCAAAAAACCTGTAGGGCTTGTTGATGACGTCTTTGTTAGAGTGGGGGAATTCTTATTGCCTGCGGATTTTGTCATCCTTGATTGTGCCGTTCACAAAGAAGTCCCAATTATCTTGGGAAGGCTATTTCTTGCCACTGGGAGAGCTTTAATGGACTAAGAAAATAATGAAATAAAATTCCGGGTCAATGATGAAGAAGTAACCTCCAAGCTAGCAAGGGGTTAAAATTTCTTAGTGCTTATGAGAGCATTTCGGTGATTGATTCTTTCGATGTGGTAGACGAAGCGGTGGAGCATAAGTAAGAGGAGAAGCACTTTGACGAAGCACTTTCGGCTATTTTGGTGAATTTTGAGGTGGATGACATGGAGGGTTATGTTGAAATGGTAAATTCTCTTGTTGGCCGGGGTTCGTATTCTTATGAGCCAAAGAAATTATCTCTTGATCTTGACAAGAGAACCACTCCTCCAGCTAAGCCTTCGATTATTGAGCCTCCAAAACTTGAGCTCAAGCTACTTCGCTCTTCATTTGAAGTATGCTTTTCTTGGCCCGGATAATACTTTACCGGTTATTCTCTTATCTTTGTTAAATGAGGAACAAACTCAAAAGGTTCTTGAAGTGTTACGGTCTTATCGAAGATCTATTGGGTGGACTATTGCGAATATTAGAGGAATTCCCTCCAGTATTTGTGAACATAGAATCGAACTCGAGGAAGATAGTTCACCGAGTGTAGAGCATCAAAGAAGGCTAAACCCTCCTATACAAGAAGTGGTCAAGAAGGAAATAATCAAATGGTCGGATGCGGGTGTTGTATACCCAACTGTCAATAGTCCATGGGTGAGTCCGGTGCAATGTGTGCCAAAGAAGGGGGGCATCACCGTTGTCCCTAATTCCAAGAATGAGTTGATTCCTACAAGGAAAGTCACCGGATAGCGAGTGTGTATGGACTATCGGAAACTTAACATCGCGACTTGTAAAGACCACTTTCGTATGCCTTTTATTGATCAAATGCTTGATCAGCTAGCTGGAAGATCTTATTATTGCTTTTTGGATGGCTATTCGGGGTACAATCAAATTACAATTGCCTTAGACGACCAAGAGAAAACCACTTTCACTTGTCCTTATGGCACTTTTGCTTTTAGCCGAATGCCTTTTGGCTTATGCAATGCCCCAGCTACATTCCAACGGTGTATAATGTCTATTTTCTCGAATATGGTGGAAGATTTCTTGGAAGCCTTTATGGATAACTTTTCGGTTGTTGATGATTCTTTTGATGAATGCCTTGCCAATCTCGGTAAGGTATTGAAGCTGTGTAAAGAAACCAAACTTGTACTTAATTGTAAGAAATGTCATTTCATGCTGAAGGAAAGGATTGTCCTTGGCCATAGGATTTCTAATGGTATTGAGGTAGACCAATCAAAAATTGATGTTATTTCCAAGCTTCCTCTACCTATCTCTATCAAACGAGTTCGTATCTTCTTGGGACATGCCGGCTTCTATCGGCGATTTATCAAAGATTTCTCAAAGATTGCCAATCCGATGTGTAAGTGTTATATCCCATATTTTCATACATTGAGATGTTTTAAAATAAACGCGACAAGTTAAAGGCAAGATTATCTTAAGATACGAAGTAGAGACTTTCACTTCCGGTTTCGTTTCAAGTCACAATTTACCTACAATTTCGTTTGGCATGGAAGTATTAATGGAAAAATTGGATTAAACTAACCATAATTGGATTATTAAGTGGGATTGGGAAGACAAAAATCAGTCCATTTTATATGCCATGTTTGGCCGTGCATCCTGGTGGAGTGGTCAAAGAATCTTGACCCAAAAATTTAAGTGGACACATGTCCAAGTCTTGTAGGGAATATATAAGCAAGAAATCTGATTCATACCTCATTACACTACATCATTTCACCTTCACAAAGTTGAGAGAAACCAAGAGCTAGAGAGAGGAGCTCTCGGCCATGGCTGGCCGAGAATGAGCTCCAAGATTTTGATCAAAAAAATAAATTTCTCCATCAATTCAACTCCTTATCAAGTGCATAAGAACGTGTACTAGTGGTTGGAAAGAAACAAGGAGGTGTAGCATATCTATGGTGTTGAAGATTCGGCTAAGGTAGAAGAACAAGTTGTAAGGTAAGAATGATCCTTGTTCTTGTGTTGCATGATGATTTGAATGTATAGTTCATGCATGTTGTTGTTGGATTGTTGTTGTAGTTGAAGTAGAGAGTGAGCCGTGAGTGAGGTGAAGTCATGATTGATTTCATTTTGCATGTATTGTTGATGAATTGAATATGTACCAACATAGGTAAATGAACAAAGATTGTAGAACTTTGGTTGTGATGTAGCATGTTGGATATTGGACTGTTTTTCTTGAAATGAAAATGAGCCGTGTGTTGAAGGTTCTAATGAAGTCATGCTTTATCTTCCTGAACATGTATTGGAAATGGATTGAATGTATTGTAGTTGGATAAACGGATGAAAATCATGAAATTGTGGGAAGGGTGTTGTATCCGTGTAAAAGGGACTGTTTTAGGGGAGATTTAGGGACTGTTTTGTGTCACATTTGGATTGTTGCCGTTATGGACATTGTGGTGTATTGTATGCATGTTGAATATGTGAATTGAGGTGTTAAAGAAATGAATTATGTTGAAGTGTATAGGCAGTCCAAAACCGTGGACAGTTTTGATGTTGGAAGTGAATTTGTGTGTGTTGAATGTTGATTCTTGTTGCAAACGTTTAGTGAAAGTAAAGTGCATTGATTCAAGTTGAAACTGAAATGATGGTGGGCTGTTGTAGGAATGAAAATGAGGTTAAAACAGTTCCAAGAATCATGAAAGTAATGTCATTAAACGTGTTGTTGTTGTTGCAAGTTAAAACTGGAAAATTGCTAAGTGAGAATGGAAATGCTATGTGTGTTGTTTAGCCGTGTGTATGAAACAGTTTTGAATGGTGTAGGGACTTCCCAGGCTCCCTAAGTCATGTTTAAACAAGTTTTGATTAATATATGAAAGAACGATTAGCAATGTTAGCTTGTAACGCTAGTTGGTTTGAATGCGAACGAAACGTTGTTTAAATGTTAGAAAGGAATTGTGAGCGTCAAAATACGTATTGAATTCCCTTGTAGACTAATTGTAGTTCTTCATATCTTGATATAGGATAAGTGTTTTTGGGCAGCAAGTACAAGTTAGAATACAACTAAACGCTAAAGGTATGTAAAGCCCATTCTTTCTTTCTTTTGGCATGTCCTAGACGTAAGTATGAAACGATATGAACCTTGGGGTAAATTCTATTCTCTAGTTCCATGCATGACTTATGATTCTATATTTCATTAAGGCCATTGTCATGTGCCTACAATATGAGTGACTAATGAATAATGTATGAAAGTTCCTATTCTTAAAGGATTGCACAATTAGAGACATACTTGACTTTCAAAAGCTACACCAAATTAAAGTGATATATGTACATGAAATCTGAAACGTTTCTTGTAATAGGTTGTTATGAGACTTGAAATGAACTGAAAATGAATATTATTTTAACACTTTAGAGCTGGTTAGTTGCTTATCCATTGAGTCCAAAAAGATGAATTGCATATATGTGGTTACTTATTATTCTGCTCGTGCTTACCGTTATATCCTTCACTGAGTCCCGGGCCAGGATACGTTTTCGTGCGCATGTTTACTATATTATTACCGAGTCCCTCATTAAAGGGCCGGGACACGTTATGTATATATATGATGATATGATGACATGAGGATATGGTGATATAATCATATGATGACACGGAGACGGTGGCCAGGAGGGCATATATTCCTTGTTACCGAGTCCCTCATTAAAGGGCCGGGACACGTATATGTTTATGTTTATGATGCTATGATTTTAATTACCGAGTCCCTCATTAACGGGCCGGGACACGTTATATATGTTATATACGGAATGATTATGCAGCTTTGATTACAAAACTCTATAATAACACTGATATGAGAATGATACAGACGAAATGTGTTCAAAGGCAAGTTTTTAAGAAATTCTGGTTGTTGCACTGAGTCCTATATACCTTGTCTCAATATAAGTCTACTACTATGTTTCAAGCTTTACATGCTCAGTACATATTCCGTACTGACCCATTTTCTTCGGGGGGCTGCGTTCATGCCCGCAGGTACAGACGTTCTTTTTGGAGATCCGCCAGCTTAGGATACCTATTCTGCTTTTTTGGACTGCTCCCTTGTTTCGGAGCCTAGCTTGTGGTATAACTCCTTTATGTTGTATTCATATGTGTTTGTTTGGGTACGGCGGGGCCCTGTCCCGCCATATGATACGGTCATTACTCATAGAGGTCTGTGGACATCGGTGTGGGTCTGTTTGTAGTTGTTGATGCGTTTTATGTCTATGACTTATGTTTGGGGCGTACCCATTCGTTATGGCAGCCTTGTCGGCTTGCATATATATGTATGTTTATTATTTTGTATATCGTGGCAGCCTTGTCGGCTTGCGTAGGAATATATATATATATGTTGTTGTTTAAAAAGTGCAACTCCTCAGAAGACAGGTGTCTAAGACATACAAAACTTGACAACTTTAAAATAACGTCCTACCCGTTTTATGTACAAATGAGATCATGACATGCTAATTGCAAATGACTACAGTTAACAGATAATATGAGTGTCCAACTCGGACACTAGTCACGGCCTACGGGGTTGGGTCGTGACAGAAGTGGTATTAGAGCGGTTCAATCCTCGGAGTGTCTACAGACCGTGTCGAGTAGAGTCTTGTTTATCGATGTGTTATGCACCACATTTATAAACAGGAAGCTACAGGACATTTAGGATGTCATCTTTCCTTCTCATTCTAGATCGTGCGATAGAGCTGTATTATCAGGATAAATCTTTCCCTAACAGATTGTTTTGTTTACAGCGATGCCTCCAAAGAAGGCGACGGCCGCCTAGAAGGGCAAGGTGGTAGTTGGAGAGACCAGTGGGACCGGGAGGGTCACTAGAGCTTATTCCCAATATGTGCCTGAGATTAGGCTTCAGTCAGCGAGCTCCGCTACACCATCATTATAAGAGGAGCCTAGGGCAGCAGCAGCTGCGGATCAGGAGACAGAATTACCACCAGCTCCTGAGGCTCCAGCACCCGAGCCTCCAGCTCCATAGCCAGGGGCGGAAGATAGGGCTATGCGTGACGCAGTACAGTTATTGACCAGGTTGGTATCGGGACAGGCTCGCAGACGCAGGTTAGAAGGTGGTTATGCGTATAGACACGACAGTTTGAGGGTCCTTGATTTTCTGACTTGTAAACCCCAGAGTTCTATGGGTCAAAGCCCGCAGAGGAACCACAGGAGTTTATTCGACAGATGCTGCGTACGTTGCGGGTGACTAAGGCTTCCGAAACTGAGTCGGTTCAATTGGCTTCATATCAGTTGCGTGATATAGCAGTAAATTGGTATGAGTCCTGGGAGTTGGCCAGGGGTAAGGATGCTCCACCAGCAGTATGGAACGAGTTCGTAGAGGCTTTTCTGGGTCATTTTCGTACTTCCAGAGATGAGGCGAGCCAGAGTTGACAGATTTATACACCTGAAGCAGAATGGTAGAAGTGTTCGAGATTATAGCCTCGAGTTTGATTCACTGGCTAGGTACGCGCCCGCTATGGTAGCTGACATGGCAGATAGGGTACATCGTTACGTAATGGGGCTGGATAATTACTTGATTGATAGTTGTATGGCAATGCTTCCCTGCCCGGTATAGATATCGCCCGAGTGCAGGCATATGCACAGGGGGTTGAGGATCGACAGAGAGGGCGCCGATTTGATAGGGAGCAGGAAAGGGGTCAGCATAAGAGGGCTAGATCAGCGGGGTACTCTTCTGGCAACTTTCGGGGTAGGCAGCCCCAACAACAGTATAGTAGATATCCTTCCCAGCCGGCACGTAGTGCACCTTCACGATTTACTGGTAGGAGGTTTGATAGCACGGGGTATTCGGGAGCCGGTCAAAGCTCCATGATTTCAGGGTTCCAGATGCACAGGAATTCAGGCTAGATGAGACCACCTATACCCCCGTGTCCTCGATGTGGCAGACGCCATCCAGGGGAATGCCGTTTCATGACTGGTGCTTGTTTCACTTGTGTCCGTCAGGGCCATACTATGAGGGAGTGTCGATTTGGAGATGGTGCAGGTGACCCAGCTCAGCCTACGGGGTCTATCGCGGGTTCTTCTTCTTCTTCAGTTGCTATGCGCCCTATGGGGCAAGGTATCCCGACACCAGCAGGCCGTGGCAGAGGCCGTGGAGGGGCTTCCAGTTCTGGCGGTCCTTCAAACCGCCTATATGCTTTAGCCAGCAGGCAGGATCAGGAAGCATCGCCAAATGTGGTCACAGGTATACTATCGATTTCTCCCGAGACGTTTATGCATTGATAGATCCAGGCTCCACATTATCATATATTTCCCCTTTTGTTGCTAGTAAAATTGGCATAAAATCTGAATCTATAGAACCATTTGAGGTGGCTACACCAGTAGGGGATTTTGTCTTAGCAAAGCTAGTCTATAAAGATTGTTCGGTGGTCATATGTAATCGCTGCACCAAAGCGGATTTGATAGAGCTAGATATGACTGAGTTCGATGTTATTATGGGGATGGATTGGTTGGCTTCGTGCTATGCTAACGTTGATTGCAGAGGCAAAGTAGTTCGGTTTCAGTTCCCAGGGGAACCAATTATAGAATGGAGGGGGAATACAGCATCGTCGAGGGGTAAGTTTATTTCATACCTCAAGGCAAGGAAAATGGTTAGAAAGGGCTATATTTAACATCTGGTTCGTGTGCATGACTTAAAAGCAGAAGCACCGACTCTTCAATCTGTCCCAGTAGTTAATGAATTTCCAGGTGTATTCCCAGATGAACTTCCAGGCCTTCCTCCTGAACGTGAGATAGAGTTCACTATAGATGTATTGCCAGACACTCGGCCCATATCTATTCCTCCTTACAGAATGGAACCCGCAGAATTGAAAGAATTGAAGGAGCAACTGAGAGATTTACTAGAGAAGGGCTTCATTAGGCCCAGTACATCACCTTGGGGAGCACCAGTGTTATTTGTACGAAAGAAGGATGGGTCGCTGCGAATGTGCATTGATTATAGGCAGCTGAACAAAGTCACCATAAAGAACAGATATCCCCTCCCCAGGATTGATGATTTATTTGACCAGTTGCAGGGTGCTAAATGTTTTTCAAAGATAGACTTGCGGTCAAGTTATCAACAGGTGCGGGTAAGGGAAGCAGATATTCCGAAGACTGCATTCAGGACCAGATACAGGCATTATGAGTTTAAAGTGATGTCCTTTGGGCTGACCAATGCTCCAGCCGTATTTATGGACTTGATGAACAGGGTGTTTAAGCCATTCCTTGACTTGTTTGTTATTGTATTCATTGATGATATTCTGGTCTATTCACGATCGGAGGAAGAGCATGCAGATCACTTGAGGACGGTACTCAGGATACTCCAGCACTAGAAATTATATGCTAAGTTTTCTAAATGTGAATTCTGGTTGACTTCAATAGCATTTCTGGGGCATATTGTTGGAGCAGATGGTATTCGGGTAGACTCGCAGAAAATTGAGGCCGTCAAAACTTGGCCTAGACCGATGACGCCTACTGAGGTACGTAGCTTTCTAGGGCTGGCAAGGTATTACAGGAGATTTGTAGAAAAGTTTGCTTCTATTTCAGCGCCTTTGACAAGGCTAACACAGAAAGCAGCTAAATTCCAGTGGACCGATGCTTGTGAACGGAGTTTCCAATTATTGAAAGATAAGTTGACTACAGCTCCAGTCCTAACTCTTCCTGAAGGGCCAGATGGCTATGTTGTTTATTGTGATGCTTCCGGTGTTGGGTTGGGTTGCGTGTTGATGCAGCACGGCAGAGTTATAGCCTATGCCTCCCGACAGCTCAGGAAGCATGAAAGAAATTATCCTACACATGACCTGGAGTTGGAAGCGGTGATACATGCTTTGAAGATATGGAGACATTACCTATATGGCGTGCATGTTGATATTTATACAGATCATAAAAGTCTCCAGTATATCTTTAAGCAGAAGGAGCTGAATTTGCGGCAAAGGAGATGGCTGGAGTTGCTGAAAGATTATGATGTCGATATTCTATATCACCCAGGGAAGGCTAATGTTGTAGCATATGCACTCAGCCGTAAATCTATGGCTAGTTTGGCAGGCGTACAGCTAGGAAGGAAAGAGGTAGTCCGTGAGATTCACCAGCTAGCTAGTCTTGGAGTTCGTTTGGCTGATTCTGATAATGGTAGCGTTTTGGTGAGAGGTGTTGCTGAGTCCTCTATTGTAGAAGAGGTAAAGAAGCGTCAATATGAGGACCCTGTTCTGGCATATTATAGAGATACAACACTTCAGAAGGAGGAGACCCCATTTAAGATGTCAGCCGATGGAGTACTACGATACAGAGACAGATTATGTGTACCTGAGGTTGCAGGGTTACGGCAGCAGGTAATGGGGGAAGCACACTGTGCTCGTTATTCTATTCACCTGGGATGGACAAAAATTTATCATGATCCTAGGTGTTTGTACTGGTGGGATGGTATGAAAAAAGACATAGCAGAATTCGTGGCTCAGTGTCCGAATTGCCAGCAGGTGAAGATAGAGCACCAGAAACCTGGAGGGCTATTGCACGAGATGGAAATTCCAACCTGGAAATGGGAGGTAATTAATATGGATTTCGTCACAGGTTTCCCTCGCACCCCGCGGAAGTATGACTCTATCTGGGTTATTGTTGATAGATGGACAAAATCAGCCCACTTTCTTCCAGTCAGGACTACGTACTCAGCTGAGGATTATGCCCGAATATATCTTAAGGAGATAGTGAGACTTCATGGAGTCCCCACAGCTATTATCTCGGATAGAGGGGCCCAGTTCACAACCAACTTCTGGAGATCCTTCCAGGAGGGATTGGGGACACAGGTGAGTCTCAGCACAGCATTTCATCCTCAGACTGACGGACAGGCCGAGCGTACCATTCAGACGCTACAGGATATGTTACGGGCCTGTGTCATTGATTTTAGGGGCAGCTGGGATGATCACTTGCCACTTATCGAGTTTGCTTATAATAACAGTTACCACTCTAGCATTCAGATGGCACCGTACGAAGCCCTGTATGGCAGGAAGTGCAGATCCCCTATAGGTTGGTTTGATGTGGGTGAGACTAAGCTGATAGGCCCAGATATGGTTCAGCAGGCTGTGGATAAGGTGAAGCTTATTCAAGAAAGATTACTGGCAGCTTAGAGTCGGCAGAAGGCATATGCAGATAATCGACGTCGACACTTGGAATTTCAGGTTGGCGATTGGGTGTTCTTGAAAGTGTCACCCATGAAGGGTGTTATGAGATTTGGCAAGAAAGGGAAGTTGAGCCCGAGATACATTGGACCTTACCAGGTTGTCCATAAGGTAGGCCAAGTTGCCTACGAGTTAGATCTACCAGCAGATCTAGAAGCAGTACATCCGGTCTTCCATGTGTCAATGCTTCGGAAGTACATAGGCGATCCTTCCAGGGTGTTTCCTACAGATGATATTCAGGTAACAGAGGAGCTATCATACGAAGAGCAGCCTATAGCTATACTTGATCGACAAATCAGGAGATTACGAACAAAAGATGTGGCGTCGGTTAAAATATTGTGGCGGAACAATAATAGGGAGGAGATGACTTGGGAGGCTGAGGAGGAGATGAAAAAGAAATATCCGCACTTGTTTTCCACATCTACAGGTAATTTAAACTCCTTTGCTTGATTGTGTTAATTGTCTGCTCAATTTATATGTTAGCAATAAGGAGAACCCTCCCCAAAAGTCTTATAGAATCCAACGGGATAAAATCGACATTCGAGGACAAATGTTCTAAAGGGGGGGAGGATGTTATATCCCATATTTTCATACATTGAGATGTTTTAAAATAAACGCGACAAGTTAAAGGCAAGATTATCTTAAGATACGAAGTAGAGAATTTAACTTCCGGTTTCGTTTCAAGTCACAATTTACCTACAATTTCGTTTGGCATGGAAGTATTAATGGAAAATTTGGATTAAACTAACCATAATTGGATTATTAAGTGGGATTGGGAAGACAAAAATCAGTCCATTTTATATGCCATGTTTAGCCGTGCATCATGGTGGAGTGGTCAAAGAATCTTGACCCAAATATTTAAGTGGACACATGTCCAAGTCTTGTAGGGAATATATAATAAAGAAATCTGATACATACATCATTACACTACATCATTTCACCTTCACAAAGTTGAGAGAAACCAAGAGCTAGAGAGAGGAGCTCTCGGCCATGGCTGGCCGAGAATGAGCTCCAAGATTTTGATCAAAAAAATAAATTTCTCCATAAATTCAACTCCTTATCAAGTGCATAAGAACTTGTACTAGTGGTTGGAAAGAAACAAGGAGGTGTAGCATGTCTATGGTGTTGAAGATTCGGCTAAGGTAGAAGAACAAGTTGTAAGGTAAGAATGATCCTTGTTCTTGTGTTGCATGATGATTTGAATGTATAGTTCATGCATGTTGTTGTTGGATTGTTGTTGTAGTTGAAGTAGAGAGTGAGCCGTGAGTGAGGTGAAGTCATGATTGATTTCATTTTGCATGTATTGTTGATGAATTGAATATGTACCAACATAGGTAAATGAACAAAGATTGTAGAAGTTTGGTTGTGATGTTGCATGTTGGCTATTGGACTGTTTTTCTTGAAATGAAAATGAGCCGTGTATTGAAGGTTCTAATGAAGTCATGATTTATCTTCTTTAACATGTATTGGAAATGGATTGAATGTATTGTAGTTGGATAAACGGATGAAAATCATGAAATTGTGGGAAGGGTGTTGTAGCCGTGTAAAAGGGACTGTTTTAGGGGAGATTTAGGGACTGTTTTGTGTCACATTTGGATTGTTGTTGTTATGGACATTGTGGTGTATTGTATGCATGTTGAATATGTGAATTGAGGTGTTAAAGAAATGAATTATGTTGAAGTGTATAGGCAGTCCAAAACCGTGGACAGTTTTGATGTTAGAAGTGAATTTGTGTGTGTTGAATGTTGATTCTTGTTGCAAACGTTTAGTGAAAGTAAAGTGCATTGATTCAAGTTGAAACTGAAATGATGGTGGGCTGTTGTAGGAATGAAAATGAGGTTAAAACAGTTCCAAGAATCATGAAAGTAATGTCATTAAACGTGTTGTTGTTGTTGCAAGTTAAAACTGGAAAATTGCTAAGTGAGAATGGAAATGCTATGTGTGTTGTTTAGCCGTGTGTATGAAACCGTTTTGAATGGTGTAGGGACTGCCCAAGCTCCCTAAGTCATGTTTAAACAAGTTTTGATTAATATATGAAAGAACGATTAGCAATGTTAGCTTGTAACGCTAGTTGGTTTGAATGCGAACGAAACGTCGTTTAAATGTTAGAAAGGAATTGTGAGCGTCAAAATACGTATTGAATTCCCTTGTAGACTAATTGTAGTTCTTCATATCTTGATATAGGATAAGTGTTTTTGGGCAGCAAGTACAAGTTAGAATACAACTAAACGCTAAAGGTATGTAAAGCCCATTCTTTCTTTCTTTTGGCATGTCCTAGACGTAAGTATGAAACGATATGAACCTTGGGGTAAATTCTATTCTCTAGTTCCATGCATGACTTATGATTCTATATTTCATTAAGTCCATTGTCATGTGCCTACAGTATGAGTGACTAATGAATAATGTATGAAAGTTCCTATTCATAAAGGATTGCACAATTAGAGACATACTTGACTTTCAAAAGCTACACCAAATTAAAGTGATATATGTACATGAAATCTGAAACGTTTCTTGTAATAGGTTGTTATGAGACTTGAAATGAACTGAAAATGAATATTATTTTAACACTTTAGAGCTGGTTAGTTGCTTATCCATTGAGTCCAAAAAGATGAATTGCATATATGTGGTTGCTTATTATTCTGCTCGTGCTTACCATTATATCCTTCACTGAGTCCCGGGCCAGGATACGTTTTCGTGCGCATGTTTACTATATTATTACCGAATCCCTCATTAAAGGGCCGGGACACGTTATGTATATATATGATGATATGATGACATGAGGATATGGTGATATAATGATATGATGACATGGAGACGGTGGCCAGGAGGGCATATATTCCTTATTACCGAGTCCCTCATTCAAGGGCCGGGACACGTATATGTTTATGTTTATGATGCTATGATTTTAATTACCGAGTCCCTCATTAACGGGCCGGGACACGTTATATATGTTATATACGGAATGATTATGCAGCTTTGATTACAAAACTCTATAATAACACTGATATGAGAATGATACAGACGAAATGTGTTCAAAGGCAAGTTTTTAAGAAATTTTGGTTGTTGCACTGAGTCCTATATACCTTGTCTCAATATAAGTCTATTACTATGTTTCAAGATTTACATGCTCAGTACATATTCCGTACTGACCCCCTTTCTTCGAGGGGCTGCGTTCATGCCCGCAGGTACAGACGCTCGTTTCGGAGATCCGCCAACTTAGGATACCTATTCAGCTATTTTGGACTGCTCCCTTGTTCCGGAGCCTAGCTTGTGGTATAACTCCCTTATGTTGTATTCATATGTGTTTGTTTGGGTACGGCGGGGCCCTGTCCCGCCATATGATACGGTCATTACTCTTAGAGGTCTGTGGACATCGGTGTGGGTCTGTTTGTAGTTGTTGATGCGTTTTATGTCTATGACTTATGTTTGGGGCGTACCCATTCGTAATGGCAGCCTTGTCGGCTTGCATATATATGTATGTTTATTATTTTGTATATCGTGGCAGCCTTGTCAGCTTGCGTAGGAATATATATATATATATACATATATATATATATGTTGTTGTTTAAAAAGTGCAACTCCTCAGAAGACAGGTGTCTAAGACATACAAAACTTGACAACTTTAAAATAACGTCCTACCCGTTTTATGTACAAATGAGATCATGACATGCTAATTGCAAATGACTACAGTTAACAGATAATATGAGTGTCCAACTCAGACACTAGTCACGGCCTACGGGGTTGGGTCGTGACAGTAAGCTTCTTGAAAAGGAGGCTAAGTTTGCGTTTTATGAGAAGTGCCTTAAGGAATTTAATGAGTTGAAGGAGATGCTCACTTCTACTCCAATTATTGTCTCTCCGGATTGGTCATTGCCATTTGAGCTCATGTGTGACGCGAGCGGATTTGCTATTGGTGCGGTGCTTGGGCAAAGGCACAACAAAATCATGCACCCAATTTATTATGCTACCAAAACCCTCAATGGTGCTCAAATGAATTATACCGTCACCGAGCAAGAACTTCTAGCCATTTTTATGCTTTTGAGAAGTTCCGGGCCTATCTTATTGGATCCAAAGTGGTTGTTCACACGGATCATGCGGCATTGAGATATTTGATGACAAAGAAAGATGCATAGACGTGGTTGATTCGTTGGGAGTTATTGTTGCAAGAGTTTGACTTTATGTCAAAGACCGAAAAGGTTGTGAAAACTAAGTTGCGGATCATTTATCTAGGCTTCAGGAAACCGGAAGACCGAGTGGAGATCTTGAATTAAATGATACTTTTCCCAATGAAAGACTTTTGGCCATGTCTTGTGAAGTTGTTCCTTGGTATGCGGATATCGCCAACTTCTTGGCGACGGGTCTTATGCCCGACGACATCAAAGCTTATCAAAAGAAGAAATTTTTGAGAGATAGTTGCCAATACTATTGGGATGAGCCCTATTTGTTCCGTACTTGTGCAGATAACATCATTCGGAGATGTGTGGCCGAATCCGAGGCCATGGAAATCTTGAAAGCTTGCAATAAACCAATGGGCTTCTAATGCTCAATCTTTACCTGCTGATAATTACGACATTGAGCTACGAACTCTGCTATGCCTTTCCTTTCTTCATTCCATCCCACCAGTAAATTGACTTAATATCGTGATATGTCTTTGTCGCTCCCGCATGAACAGAATAACGGGAGCAATGGTCTTCCCCCATATTCTGGCGACGTAACCCTACAACATCAGGAACACATAGTCTGCCTCAGTACCTGAGAACTCCATCTATAGAAATCTTAAATGGCGACTCTTTCTTATCAGGAGATGTATTTCTATAATGAACTAACATTAGATCCTCATATTGGCGCTCTTTCTCCTCAACTACTAAAGATGAGATAGTTGAATCCTAAATAGTAATTCCCGTATCACCTGAGTCCAATAATCAAAATGCTAAAGCTCTGAAGCTCACGAACTAACTCCTTTTTCTCTGGCTGGACTTCACATAAGCTGCCCATGGATCTATGGCTAAAGCCTCAGCTACTACATTTACCTTTCCAGGATGGTACAAAATGCTAACATCATAATTTTTCAATAGCTCCAACCATTGCCTTTGCCACAAATTCAACTCCTTCTGCTTGAAAATATATTGGACACTCTTTTCTCCTACATAGATATCAACATAGACGCCATACAAATAGTGCCTCTACATCTTCAATGCCTGAATCACCGCAGCCAACTCTAGATCATGGGTCGGGTAGTTTTTCTCGTGTTTCTGCAACTTCTGTGAAGCATAAGCAATAACTTTACCTTACTGCAACAACACACAACCTAATCCAACACCAGAGGAATCATACCAAATAATATAGCCCTCCGATCCTTCTAGAAGTGTCAACACCGAGGCAAAAGTGAATCTATTCTTCAACTCCTGGAAACTGCGCTCCCAAGCATCCGTCCATTGACACTTAGCTTTTTTCTGAGTCAGCTTCGTCAGTCGTGCAGAAATAGAAGAAAAACCTTCTACAAATCCTCTGTAATAACCTGCCAAACCAAGAAAACTACGAACTTCAGTAGGAGTTGTAGGTCTCGGCCAAGTCTTCACAGCTTCAATCTTCTGGGTATTCACCCCAATACCATCAGCTAAAATAATATGCCCTAGAAAAGTAACTGAATTCAACCAAAACTCACATTTTGAGAACTTTGCATATATGTTCCTATCTTAGAGAACTTTAAGAGCAACACGTAAATGGTCTGCATGCTCTACCTCAGATCGAGAATATACCAGGATGTCATCGATAAACATAATCACAAATGAATCTAAGATAGGCTTGAATACACTCTTCATCAAATCCATGAATACCGCCAGTGCATTAGTCAACCCGAACGACATTACCTGAAACTTGAAATGACTGTATCTGGTTCTGAAAGTCATTTTCAGAATGTCTTTCACTCTAACTCTCACCTAGTGATACCCTGACCTCAAATCTATCTTTGCGAACCATTTGGCACCCTGCAACTGATCAAATAAATCATCAATCCTTGGTAGTGGATACTTGTTCTTTATCGTCACCTTATTCAGCTGCCTGTAATCGATACCCATTCGCAAAGATCCATCTTTCTTGCTCACAAATAACACCGGTGCTCTCCACGGTGACGTACTAGGACTGATAAAATCTTTCTCAAGCAAATCCTTCAACTACTTCTTCAACTCCCTCAATTCTGCAGGTGCCATTATATAAGGGGGAATAGATATTGGCTTAGTATCAGGTAGCACATCAATGGAAAAATCAATCTCCCGTGCTGATAGAAGGCCTGGAAGTTCACCCAAAAATATGTCTGGAAACTCATTAACTACTGGAACAGATTAATGAGTCGGTGGCTTTGCTTCCGTATTCTGAACCAGGACTAAATGGTAAATAAAACCCTTAGTAATCATCCTTCTTGCCTTAAAATAGGAAATAAACCTACCTTTTGGTGATGCTGTATTACCCTTCCACTCTAGGACCAGTTCTCCTGGAAACTGGAAACGAACCATTTACGTTCTACAATCAACATTGGCATAACAAGAAGCCAACCAATCAATACTCATAATAACATTAAAATCTACCATAGTATGACGTTCATAGACTATAACCACACAATTTCTATATATCCGTCTAGCTATCACTGGATCACCAATGGGTGTAGACACTTTGAAAGGTTCGCAAAGATAGATTTGTGATCAAGGTACAAGCAGGTGAGAGTTAGAGAGAAGGACATTCCGAAGACGGCCTTCAGAACCACGTATGGCCTTTTTGAATTTTGGGTAATGTCGTTCGGGTTGACTAATGCACTGACGATATTTATGGATTTGATGAACAACGTATTCAGGCCTTTCCTAGATTCGTTTATGATTGTGTTTATAGATGATATCTTGGTATATTCTTGATCTGAGGCAGAACATGCAGATTATTTACGTACTGTCCTTAAAGTTCTCCAAAATCGGAAGTTATATGCAAAGTTCTCAAAATGTGAGTTTTGGTTGCATTTAGTGACTTTTCTGGGGCATATTATTTTAGCTGATGGTATTCGAGTGGATACCTAGAAGATTGAAGCGATAAAGACTTGGCCGAGACCTACAACACTTACGAAAGTTTGTAGTTTTCTGGGCTTGACAGGTTGTTACAGAAGATTTATAGAAGGTTTTTCTTCTATTTCTACACCACTGACAAAGCTGACTCAGAAATTAGCTAAATTTCAATAGACGAATGCTTATAAGCGTAGTTTTCAGGAGTTGAAGAATAGATTGACTTTGGCCCCGGTTCTGAGACTTCCAGAATGATCGGAAGGCTATGTTATCTATTATGATGCTTCAGGTGTTGGTCTAGGTTGTGTACTGATGCAGCACGGTAAAGTTATTGCTTATGTTTCAAGGCAATTGCGAAAAATTGAGAAAAATTACCAGACCCGTGATCTAGAGTTGGCTGCGGTAATTCATGCATTGAAAATGTGGAGGCACTATTTGTATGGCATTCATGTTGATATCTATACAGACCATAAGAGCCTCAAGTATATTTTCAAGCCGAAAGAGTTGAATTTGCGACAAAGGTGATGGTTGGAGCTATTCAAAGACTATGATGTTAGTATCTTGTATCATCCTGGAAAGGCGAACGTAGTAGTCGATGCTCGTAGCTAATAGATTCATGGGTAGCTTATGTGATGTCCAACTAGAGAAAAGGGAGTTAGCTTGTGAGCTTCAATAGTTAGTTAGCCTAGGAGTTCGATTATTGGACTCGGACGATACGGGAGTTACGATTCAAGATTCAGCTATCTGGTCTTTAGTAGTTGAGGTGAAAAAACGCCAATATGAGTATTCCATGTTAGTTCATTATAGAGATATATCTCCTCAGAAGAAAAAGTCATCATTCGAAATTTCTCCAGATGGAGTTCTTAGATACCGAGGCAGACTATGTGTCCCTGATGTTGCAGGGTTACGTCGCCAGATTTTGGGGGAAGCCTATTATTCCCCTTATTCTGTTCATGCTGGGGTGACAAAGATGTATCACGATATCAAGTCAATTTATTGGTGGGATGGAATGAAGAAAGACATAGTAGAGTTCTTAGCTCAATGTCCTAATTGTCAGCAGGTAAAGATTGAGCATCAGAAGCTCGGTGGATTATTACAAGCTATTGAAATTCTGACTTGGAAATAGGATGTAATTAATATGGATTTCATCACAAGCGTTCCTTGTTCTCAACGTATTTGTAATTGTTAATAGACTTACAAAGTCAGCTCATTTTTTGCCTGTCAGAACTACGTACTCAACTAAAGATTATGCAAAGCTTTATATCAGAGAGATAGTACGACTCCATGGTATTCTAGTATCCATTATCTCCGATAAAGGAGCGCAGTTTAGAACTAATTTTTGGAAGTCTTTTCAGAAGGGTTTAGGGACTCAGGTGAGTCTTTGCATAACATTCCACCCCCAAATTGATAGATAGGCTGAGCGTACCATTCAGACTCTTGAGGATATGCTATGGACAAGTGTGCTAGACTTCAGAGGTAATTGGGATGATCAGTAGCTGCTCTTTGAGTTTTCATATAATAATAGTTATCATTCCAGTATCCAGATGGCCCCGTATGAGGCTTTATATAGGCTGAAGTGTAGATCACCGATTGGATGGTTCGAAGTGGGGGTGACCAAGTTCATATGGCCACATTTTATTCAGCAAGTAGTGGAGAAGGTCAAGCTTATTCAGGATCGGTTATTGGCCGCTCAAAGTCGTCAGAAGGCTTATGCAGATAATCACCGACGAGACTTAGAATTTCAAATTTATGACTGGGTATTCTTGATGGTGTCACCGATGAAAGGCGCTATGAAATTTGCTAAAAAAGGTAAACATAGCCCCCGATACATTGGACCTTACAGAATTGTGCGCAAAGTAGGCCAGGTGGCCTATGAGTTAGATCTACGTTCAGACTTAGAGTCAGTCCACCCAGCTTTCTTTGTGTCAATGCTTTACAAGTGCATTGGAGATCCTTCTAGAGTAGTATCCATAGATGATGTTAAGGTTACAGAGCAATTATCTTACGAAGAAGTTCCCATTGCTATCCTAGATAGACAAGTTCTTAGATTGAGGACTAAAGATGTAGCTTCAGTCAAAGTTCTCTGGAGAACCAGTAATAAGGAAGAAATGACTTGGGAAGCTGAAGAAGATATGAAGTCCAGGTATCCGCACCTATTTCACATTCCAGAGGAGATTCAGACAGAGATTTCATTGGCTTCAGGTGCGTAATGTTCTCTTTTTATAGTTTCTTGGTCGTGCTGGGCTGTTGTTGTTATTGTTGTTGTGGCCCTCTGAGGCATTGGATATTTTGGGTTGCTGTGGCAGGTTGATAGTGGTGCGATTACATGGGAAACTATACCAAAATTTCTATAGGATTCCTGAGACGTTAACATTCGAGGACGAATGTTTCTAAGGGGGAAAGAATGTTACACTTCGTATTTTCATACGTCAAGTGTCGCTATGAGATGGTTGCCATAAGTCTCAGAAGCGGAGTTATTTATGAGGATATGGGGAATGAGATATGCTCATCTTAAGCATATGAGGGTTTAAGTCCATGCTTAGTATGTGTTGAGAGGTGTAAAGGTTGAACAAATCGACGAGAATATGTTTCAGGAAAAAGTCGGGTTTTACGGTTGGATATACGGTACGTATAATTTTTACGGACCATATATCTGGCTGACTGTCATGACCCAACTAGACGGCCATAAAGGGTACCCGGAGCTATCCTATAGAGCACCACTTTTTCTTTTATTACGTGCCTCATCCTGAGTTAATACAGGTTTCAAAACAACACTTAGTATGGGACAGTCCTCAATTACTCCTCCAAACATATATATAAATGTGCAAGCCCATGGGGCTACAAAATGATATACAAAACATATACACCAAGAGTGTCACGACCCAAACCCATGGACCGTGACAAGTGCCCGACCACTACAGATCAAGCACCCCTAAACTCGTTCTTACTCTATACAAGATAAACTGGTGGCCCATTTCAGCTGATATCCGATCGATACCATCTGCTATAACTTTTATACGATAAACTTTACCTCAGAATCTCATAAATCATGCATGTGAATATACATATATATAAGCATACAAACAAAGATGGCAACGCAGACCGACTCGGTCAATATTTACACTGTACCCCAAAAGTGAGAAAACAACCAAAGCCGTATGATATCCCCACTATACACAACTGTCTAAAGACCTCTATGGAATACAAACTGTAAAAAGGACAGGACAAGCCCCTGCCATACCAATATATGTATATAGCAAGATAGCATACCAAAAGGCTGAAACTGCGGTCCAAATGGAGCTCGCTGGCTGAGACGGAGAAGAGGTCCTACAGGTTTGGCCCACTTGGCTAACTACCTAAACCTGCGGCCATTAACGCAACGTCCACAAGAAAGGCCGTCAGTACGAACAGTGTACTGAGTATATAAAACAAGAATAGTAACATAGTAAGAGATGCCAAACATGGAAAATAACATAATGAAAAATATAGAGCGTAACATGAGATAGGGGAATAACCTGTACATCTCATTGCCTCTTAAGGCAGATGCCATGCATTCTTAACTTTAAGAAACAATTCTCATATACATATACATATACATAAAGCATGCATGAGAGCCCAAATAAAAGCTACAACTCTATCGGAGTGACGTAAGGTCGTTGACCTCCGATTTATATTATGGAACAATCATCATCGTTGTATCTCACTTCGAAGGAACAAGTATCATGAGGTGTGATCGACAACAATGAATAAATTCAAGGAAATCATGAAATAAGCTCAATAATCTCATAATAGCATCAAATCCATAAGCTTTGGAAATAGGATCATCGTCATCATAAGACATACTTATCTTTAGCATCATAAGAACTCTTAAGAATCATTAAATTCTAGCTATTGGGAAGAAGGACATTTTAGGAAACATGAATTGGTTCACAAGAAAGGAATCATGCCTTTGGAAAGAAAGGGTCTAGCCTTAACATTCTTGTTCGGCATTCTAATACCCACTCTTATCCCTCTGAGCTCGTAATTCTACATTCAAAGGAATTCATACTATAGTTAGACTTAATGTCTTATACTTGTACTGACCGTTCGAATAAAACTACTTTATATCCTGCCGAAAATCGGGCAGCATCTCTCTTGTTTATAAGCCTAGCCCGAAACTATAATCCAACAACCAACAACAATAACAACAATACCAACATAAACCACAATATTATCAACACCAATAGGCTCCATAAAACATCCCACACGATGTTTTCCAAATTTCTCAACTAACCATGACCATATGTAACAATACCATAATCAAAGAATTATATTCAATTTAATCTCAAATTAGTCCAAAATCTCCTTTCAAATTCACCTCATGGCCATCAACTTCAATTTAACACCTTATGATTTTTATCCTATGATTGTTTCCTCTCTAAGACTTGCCAAACCTTTACATCATCTCAATCATGTAAATAATAGGAAGAACCTACCTTATAGTAGAAGAACTTCACTCTATTCACCCCACTCCAAAATCAAGTTCATCACCACCTTGAAGAGCAATAAGAGCAATTATCTTCTATGGATTTTATTTGAGGTTTTTATGTTGGTGTTCTCTCTTAATAATTTGGAAAGGTTATGGAAGATTATGGAAGGTTATGAAGGATTATGGAGGATTATGGAATGCTATGGAAGAGGATGGAAAATTATAGAACTCTCAAGAAGTCTAGTGGATGAAAAATTGATGAAAAATGATGAAAATTAATGGGGTAGAGGGGTATTTATACGTGTGGTTCGGGTCGGGTACTGTAGCCCTCGGGTACTGTAGCAGCATTTTCCTGCGCCGTCTGCCTAGCTTGTAACATCCATAATTCTCTACTCCGATGTAGCATGGTCTAGCAGTGTCTTGCGTTTGAAACTAGACTCGATGAATTTCATTTTAGGCTTTTGAAACACCTTAAAACTCCTAATATACTAGGATATATACCCCTCCAAAGTTGACCCACAATTCTGTCAACTTTTTCCGAATTTTCGACAAACTTATTTTCTTCGATTTGCTTGATCCCGGAACTTTTAGATGCTTGCTTAAAACTTGTTAATAGTATTCATTATCCTTATAAGGGTTCCATGACCTCTCCGAGCTTACGTTTGTGTACTTACAATGCAAACGATGCAAAAAAAATTGAGGTGTAACTTTCCTCCCCCCTTAGGAACATTCGTCCTCGAATGTTAAGCTCTTAGTGGTCGTTTGGTAGGTAGCCAAAATTATCCCGGGATTATAATCCTGGGAATAATTTATCGCACTTCTTGGGATTATTTTATCCCATCTGAGAGATGGGATAAAATAATCGCAGGATAAGTGGGATAAGGTGGGATATCTCACCATTAGGATAAGGCTTCAATTTTTACCGTGTTTGGTAGGAGTTATAAATTTATCCCAGGATATCCCAGCCTATACCATGCACCAAACGACCCCTTAGGGATTTCTACAAAAATTTTGCCAGAGTTTCCCCTGTAATTGTACCACTACCATCCTGTCACAACAACCAAAAATATGCAATGCCTCAAACGGCTACAACATCAATACCCATATTGGCTACACACGCCCAAGAAATCATTCAAAGAAGCATCACATACCTGAGGATAATGGTGTCTCTCGTAGGAGCTCTTTTGTTCCCATGTACATCATCAGAAATCAACTAGTATCCCTGTCTCGTTCTATCCCCATTACATTAATCTTGCCTTATTATGTCATGGCTACTCGCCATCCTGCGAATACTCTCTTTTTCTCGCTCTTTATTTCCCTATTAGTAGGTGACTCCCTTGTTTACTCTTTCGATGCTGCCTCGAGCTATCCCTTCTTATACTCGTTGATCTTTTATACGCACTATATTGTCTCCTTATAATTCATTGGTTAAGCTCTCTAATCTTTTACAACTTCATCGTAATTCCACTTACACTGACTCCCCACAGTACTTTATTATTAATAAGTCCCTACTCTTAACGGTTATGTTTCTCAAGCTATCCATCCCAATTCTTTTCCAAGATCAGCTATAACAATATCCTCAACACAATCTCTTAAGTACGAACATACGTAACACTTCCTCACCATCTTATTATTCCTCGTAGCAGGGTTATGCTTATAATAAGCTAATAATAATAGTTCAACTAATTCATAACCCAGAACATCTTCGAGCTCCTATCAAAACTCTTCCTTTAATTTTCTTTCCTCAAATCCTACAGTATAAATTTATAATTATAGGCTAAGGCAAATTCTCACTTTACCACAACTTCCTCCCAAGATCAGTATACTTATGTTTAATTCCCTTATACCCGTGATCACGTAGTTATCCGTTATCCCTTGTTGGCTTTCCAGTGTTTCCTTTGTACCATTTTGGTTGGGCATACTTCACGTTGATGGTTCCTATAATTTCATAGTATATGCTCTCATATTCAGTATAATTAGCGAGTCGTGAAATATTTTCTATTATTTCGGTGGTACTACTCCCTTTACATCCCTTAGAACGTCGTTCTTCCTCTCTTTAGAGATTGCCAAACTGCCAATCATTATTCCGTTTGATAAAATTTTCACCCATTCTAGTGCCAAAATTCCCTTTTGTTATAATCCAAAGTGTCCTTTGGGTTCATCATATTTTTCATCATTCTCTCTGTACTTATCTTGGAGACCTTTCTTATTCTCTTTAATACCCTTTAGGATATGTCGCTACATTTTTAGGTGCGGCGCAAATTTCCCCAGTACGAGCGATTCGAACCACAGTCTAGAAATACCATAACTCATGTCAACGTGAAGCATTCTCTTGAGCTGTTAATCCCCTTGTTTTTCCATCATATATACTTTCTTCCTAGGCCTGCCTCATCGTGTACTTATTTTCAATCTGTTTCTACTTTCTCCTGATACCTTCCTGATATACCAGTACGTCTTGAACTTTGGCCTTAAGCAAATGCATTTCTTCCTTTGGAATTTGGGAATGTCATAACTCTTTTCAGGTCTAACATGCTCTCCCCCCCCCCCCTTTTAAGGAGGGCCTTCCATACCAATAGCCTTCGAGTATTCATCATCTTCGATAATTATCTGCCGCCCTTCACGATCTTCTTAAGGCCGGATTTCCATCATCTTATGGTTTGAGTTATCTATCTTCTTGCTAATTGCGACCTTGTATTCACTCGGAATACTTATACAGGTCATATTCAATTTCGATGCCTTCTTTACCGTCTTTTCACGCCTCTGTCTTTTATGACTAATAATTTCCTAGACTGATGAGTTAATGGGGACATCTGGATTCATTACGCCCTTTACGAAGTGTTCGATTATGCTTTACTCCTTTACCCTGCATCTTTTTCCCTGAATGTATTTATAACATCTCTAAAATTCTTCTTGCCCTGGGTTCCCTATTCCACTTTACGTCTGTACTGTACCATTAAGAGTCAATATACCATACCTTTCCATTTCCATTACTAGTCCTTTCATTCGCTTGGCTCATTTATCTGTAATTTTTCTTAACTACTTGTCTTCATCACGGTTGTGCGTGGCAATTCTTCCAGTGTTCTTCTACGGTCGGTTTGTCTTCCATAAATGCTCCCTATGTATCATTCTATTTCCTCTATGATCGAATCTCTACACTCTTTACAGAAGTTCTTATCCCATGTCACTAATCTCCTAGTTAGCTTTATCAACTCATCATCCTCTCTCTCATCCTTAATAATTGATCGGTTTCCCTCAGCCAAACAGTTAGAGTACCCTTCTTAGTTTCGTCGTTAAGGATTTTGAGTTACTTTATTCCTAAATGCTCTCCCCCAGTCACTATGTTATAGCCTTAACCCTACAGTTCGTAGAATGTTATTTCGAAATTGTAGATTTTTCCTGTATCCCAATCATCCTTTAAAGCGCTTTTCCATTTCCAAGGTGATCATGTGCATTTATCTCTTCGGTTGCCCCTCAAGAGCTGGGAATCCCTTAACATTGTGGTAAGACCTACTTATTCTTTGTCACTTCCCGTTCCTATTCGTGGTTATCTCCCTTCCATCCCATTCATCAAAATTTGTTCTTCTAATCCTGCACATTCACCTTTTGTTCCGTGCTACCATACTCTATGCCTTTCATATGTGCACTTTCTAATTTCATCCAAATAATTCTTTGCCTTGACTGGCGTGCTAAGCTCTCCTGGAAGCTTTACTTGCCTTCGTTACTTACATTTTTGCTTTCGTTGGGGCATCCTAATCTATTTTACTTTTGTATACTCGCTTTCTTCCTTTCCCTGATGTTGTTGCATCAAGATTATCCACCTTTAACCTTTAATGGAAATAATATTAGCTTGTCTTGCAGCACTTGCCACTTTAACTTTAACACCCCGTTCAGTCAGTATCCTTAACATATCACAATATTGACTACCGGGGCGCATATACTGATTTACGTAACTCCACCGAAAATATCATATATATACATCTTTACTAACGCCTTACCTACAAGGTATTTACAGTACTATATGAACTCTTCCTAATTCTAGAGTTGTTACACACCTTCTTTTTCTTCCTTGACCTAGTCGGCCTCATCCTTCGCGATGTTCTGGAATTTCCAACCATGGGTCTCACATACTTCTAGTTTCCCTGTGGCTATTCTAGTCCCTCATCCTTCTCTTATGTCCAAATTGTAGGAATCTTAGTACACTTCCAAGGGGGTCACCCATGCTAGTATTACTCTCACCCCAGCACGCTTAACTTTGGATTCCTGATGGGATCTGGTTCGTTAGTGCTGGTACGATCGCATACACTCTGCTACGTGACCTTTATCGCATAACCTATAACAAGTTGAAGTTCAAACGGATCCCAATAAAATTCTTGTAATGCATCTCCCTCCGGATTGGAAAGATCCCTTACTTTCCTGACTGAGCAAATGCTAGTATAGCCTTCAGAATTCTCAATAATAGCCATCGATCAACACATGACTGTCATCCATTCCTAAATTTAAAATTCCTAGTAGTGGCCAAAAGATGTTAGTCGCAGTTATCCATAAATACTTTGGTTATCGGTTCCTCCAAAACTCCTATTTGTCACCTATTAATGATATCCTGCAATAGTTGTACACACACAAGAATTTCAATAAAGAACTCATATACCTGTAGTCGACCTATCCTGAGCTTGGTCTGGGGGGATATAAAGTGAAGTTTCCTCTTCATTGTGATCCCGCCATCTGCTAGTCTAGTCCTCCTCATCTCTCTCGTCTGAGTCCGAGGGATACGGATATTCGGGCAGCTCCTGGTTTACTGACGGCTAAGATAATGGGCTAGAATAATCAGTAACGCTCTCAGGCAAAGCTGGCCTGACATAGTGCCCTGCCATAGGAGCGGCTAGGGGAGTCAACTCAAGTACAGTATCGAAAATCGGCTTCTCTGGCATCTCATATGAACCCTTAGACGGGTTCGTGTCATAGCTGTCCTCCGATGGATCCTCCTGTCTAAAAGTCAGAAATTCTGGGGGAATCATCGCGGGGTCCTCAGAGGGATCAGTCTCGATGGAATAGCTAAGGCTCCTCTGGCTCAGTCCCAGAGCCTGTGGTCCAGAATCTACTCTAGGGGTCTTCTTAGCACCCCCACTATCTGAGGCTGATCTCTTCATTTTTATCAATCTGTGATTACCTACAGGAAAAAAGGGTCAGAAATAATCTTTCCTAGACTCTGGCTCTATCGCATGATCTATGATAGAAGGAAAGGTCAATGATTCCTAAATGCCCTGCAGCCTCCTGTTTATAAGTGTGGCAGCCTTCACACCCATAAACAGGACTCTACCGGACACGGCCTGTAGATAATCCCTAGGACGAACTGCTCTGATACCACTTTTGCCACAACCCAAACAAATGGACCGTGACGAGTGCCCGACCACTACGGATCAAGCACCCCTAAACTCATTCTTACTCCATACAAGGTCACCTGGTGGCCCATTTCAACTGATATTCGATCGATACCATCTGCTATAACATTTATACGATAAACTTTACCTCAGAATCTCATAAATCATGCATGTGAATATACATATATATAAACATACGAACAAAGATGGCGATGCAGACCGACTCGGTCAATATTTACATTGCACCCCAAAAGTGAGGAAACAACCAAAGCCGTATGACATCCCCATTATACACAACTATCTACAAACCTCTATGGAATACAGACTGTAGAAAGGACAGGACAAGGCCCTGCCATACCCATATATCTTCATAGCAGGATTGCATACCAAAAGGCTGAAGCTCCGGTCCAAATGGAGCTCGTTGGCTGAGACGGAGGAGAGGTCCTACAGGTCTAGCTCACTCGGCCAGCTACCAGAACCTGCCGGCATGAACGCAGCGTCCAGAAGAAAGGACGTCAGTACGAATAGTGTACTGAGCATGTAAGGCAAGAATAGTAACATAGTAAAAGATACCGAACATGGAAAATAACATAATGAAAAATATAGAGCATAACATGAGATAGGGGAATAACCTGTACATCTGATTACCTCTTAAAGCGGATACCATGCATGCTTAACTTTATGAAACAATTCTCATAAGCATATACATATACATAAAGCATGCATGAGAGCCCAAATAAAAGCTACAACTCTATCGGAGTGACGTAAGGTCGGTGACCTCCGATTTATATTATGGAACAATCGTCATCGCTATATCTCACCCCGAAGGAACAAGTATCATGCGGTGAGATCAACAACAATGAATAAATTCGTGGAAATCATAATATAAGCTCAATAATCTCATAATAGCGTCAAATCCATAAGCGTTGGAATCTCCAAAAATGGCATCATATTCATCATTATCATCATAGAAAACATCTCATCTTTAGCATCATATGTAGGGAATTATAACATCGGAATTTCTAGAAATAGGATCATCGTTATCATAAAACATACTTATCTTTAGCATCATAAAAACTCTTAAGAATCATGAAATTCTAGCTTTTGGGAATAAGGATATTTTAGGAAACATGTATAGGTTCACAAGAAAGGAATCATGCCTTTGGAAAGAAAGGGTCTAGCCTTACCATACCTGTTCGGCCTCCCTAATACCAACGCTTATCCCTCCGAGCTCGTAATTCTACATTCAAAGGAATTTATATTATCATTAGACTTATCGTCGTATACTTGTACTATGCTTTCAAATTAAACTACTTTATATCCTGCCGAAAATCGGACAGCATCTCCCCTGTTTATATGCCTAGCCCGAAATTATAATCCAGCAACCAACAACAATAACAACAATACCAACATCAACCACAATATAATCAACACCAATAGGCTCCATAAAGCATCCCACACGATGTTTTCCAAATTTCTCAACTAACCATAACCATATGTCACAATACCATAATCAAAGAATTATATTCAATTTAATCTCAAATTTGTCCAAAATCTCCTTTCCAATTCACCTCATGGCCATCAACTTCAATTTAACACTTTATGATTTTTCTCCTATGATTCTTTCCTCTCTAAGACTTGCTAAACCTTTACATCATCTCAATCATGTAAATAAAAGGAAGAACATACCTTATAGTAGAAGAACTTCACTCTATTCACCCCTTTCCAAAATCAAGTTCATCACCACCTTGAAGGGAAACAAGAACAATTATCTTGCATGCATTTTATTTGAGGTTTTTATATTGGTGTTCTCTCTTAATAATTTGGAAAGGTTATGGAAGATTATGGAAGGTTATGAAGGATTATGGAGGATTATGGAATGTTATGGAGGATGATGGAAAGTGATGGAAAGTTATAGAACTCTCAAGAAGTGTGGGGGATGAGAAAATGATGAAAAATAATGAAAATTAAGGGGTTAGAGGGGTATTTATACGTGTGGTTCGGGTCGGGTACTGTAGCACCCGGGTACTGTAGCAATCCGGGTACTGTAGCAGCGTTTTCCTGCTCCATCTTCTTAGCTTGTAACGTCCGTAATTCTCTACTCCGATGTCGGATCGACGAGCTGTTTGTTGCATTGGAAACTAGACTCGACGAACTTCATTTTAGGCTTCTGAAATACCTTGAAACTCCTAATATACTAGGAGATATACAACTCCAAATTTGACCCAAAATTCTGTCAACTTTTTCCAAATTTTTGACAAACTTATTTTCTTCGATTTGCTTGATCCCGGAACCTTTAGATACTTGTTTAACACTTGTTAAGAGTATTCATTATCCTTATAAGGGTTCCATGACCTCTCCGAGCTTACGTTAGTTTACTTACATCGCAAACGACGCAATATTTTTTTTGAGGTATAATAAAGAGATCACATAACATCTACTAACCACACGTATGTATCTACGAGCCTCTAACTGGAGTGCTGAAATAATAAAGACGTGACAGGACCCCGCCACACCCCAAATATATACACAAAAGAATATACCAATAAGTGGCAACTCCGGAGTAGTGGAGTGCTCCTATAAATCTGTTGATAAGCTCCTAAGTGCTTGTGCCGTCTCCCTGTCTACCTGCGGGCATGAGTGCAGCGTCCATAAAAGAAATAACGTCAATACGAACAATGTACTGAGTATGTAAGTAATGTATAACATCATAATAAAGGAATAAGAGAGCACAAGACGAAGGAATAACCTGTAACTGATATATAATTGTTTGCCTCTTAAGGCGGAGTCATGCATGCTAACTTTTATATTAAAACAACATCAATCATTTATAGACATACATAAACTGTTACATCCGACATTTTTGCTTATTCGAAAAATTCAAGATAAATTGACTTGTGATGAATAAGGCCACAATTGGACCTTACTTGGTAAGAATGTGTAGGTTATGAATTCAATGGTGTGGAATTACGAAAGGTAGCCAAGGGAAAAATTGGAATTTTGGAAACTTGCCCCATGAATTACAATAGTTAGCCAACAATTTTGGGCTCAAAAATTAATAAAACGAGGCCCAAATAGGAGAGGCCCGACCGGCCAAGGGAAGGGACCAACCCATGGAAATTATTTTATGATATAATTCATCAATTATAGTGGATAAATATCAAGAAGCTTCAAGAGAAAGCAAGTAAAACAAAGAACAAATAAGAAAGAGAAAGAGCAAGACCATTTCGGGTTTGAGAGAAAGAAAAGAAAGAAAAGAGAGAAAAAAAATTTGGAGCCTAATCCTTGAGTTAAAAATTCAATTGTTGTAGGAGTATTGGTAAGCACCAAGTTCTCTACAAGTTGATATAAGTATTGTGGCAAGAAAGCAATTTTATCCTCCAAGTGAAGAACTTGAAGAAAGGTGAGGATTTCATGCTTTTGTCATGTTATGAATGGTATATGTATGTTGTAGTATGTGTGAATGAATGAAAAACATGGAAATTTTGTGTGTTGAAAACTATGCATGTTGGCCGAATACATATGTATGTATTACATGTCATGGATGATTTGAATTCATGTTGTAATTTAGTTGTAGTATGGTGAAAATTGTATTAGAAATGAAAGTGGAGTGAATTAAGGAAAATTAGAGAATATTGTAGGTGGCCGTGTGGTTATGTGATATTTGAAGGAGAACCAAATCTTGTTAGCATGTTAATTGTGTTGTTACGGCTTTGTGAAGTAGATGGAATGATAATGGTTAAGCTAACACGAAGTATTTGTTGGTTAAGTTGTTGTCGGAAAGTATGTTGTTTTAGCATGATTTCATGAAAATTATGATTAATGGTAATGAACTTGGGAATATGGGAATGTGTTTATGAACTTGTATGTTGAAGGTTAGGAAAAAATTGGAAAAAGTAGTGGCTTAACGGAAAGTTTGAATGTTTGCATATCCTTTGTATATTGTGTGAAAATGATATGATACGCCTCCGACGTGTGTTGTAATGGTTTTGATGGATGATGAATATGAAAATAATGAGTTTGGTTTGGAAATGCAAGTTTGAAACCGAAAAATGCTTCGTTATGTCGAAAGATGGCTAATGATGCCATAGTGCATGTTTTAATGTCTATTGATGTTTTGATGTCGTTTCTGGGTTGTTGTGTTGATGAATTGAGCCGAGCTAAGTCTCGGGGATGTCTTATATACAGAGGAAATGCTGCCGAAATTTCGGTAGCCAAGTATAACCCAAAGATTAAAATGTCAACTTTCATGAATAGTAACTGGTAAAAGTGACCATTTGCAGTTTTTGGACGAAACGGGAATTGAGATTTGACGAGCGTAAGGCGCAATCCAGGTATGTAAAGCCTACCTTTCCTTCTTTTGGCATGTCCTAGTCATACTAGGTTAAGATCGGACCCTCGGGGATAATTCTGCTCTTGGAAATCCGAGTTCAAGTTTGGGCACTATTCATTCAGCGCAATTGAAACATATTCCTTATATTTGGTTGAAAGACTGCTCAAACCTTCGTAACTTTTGCTACTGTGTCCGAATCTCTCCGAAACTTTCGTAGATGGCTTTATGGAGCCGAAAGTCTGTGATTTGTGTCCGCCGCCTCGATTTGACTCGAGGTGGGCCCGCAAGCCCCGAGGCTTCCCGTATTTGATTTGTTTGACTCATTTCCGTTCGATATGAAAAGTTATCGTTTGCCTATGACTCAAAGGTTCGTTTGAAATTTCCTATATCGTTATTGAACGTTTTGTACTATGAATGATACTAGATTTTCGGAAAATAACCTGTGAATTGTTTTTCAAAGGTTTTGCAGTTTGGAACTTCGTAACTTCTATATATTAATTTTGATCGACCTGACTCCTACTCCGAGCCTTCTGGCGTCGGTATATGTCCATATGTAATTATGTGTCGAGTCCGGTGATTTACTTTTAATATGCATATGGTTTCTGCACTACTCCGTTTGAGCCATTCTCTATGATTTCGTTCGTCGGCACCCGGGCCGGCTTTGTGATCGTGCGCGCTATACCATATTCTGAAGTATGATGTGCTACGGTTTCCGAGGCCTCGCCATAGGGCCGGTTACCGTCTATGGAGTTATGATGTGATATGGCATTTGATATGTTCTGATGATGTGATATGTGTGTGATACGATTTGTCTGGAGACTGTACGGAGATTTGAAAAACTTCTGGAGTATGATGTGTCGTGGCACCAACGTCGGGGGTGGCCACGTTCCTAAGCCCTATACATGATTTTAATTGCATTTGTGCATTTATCTTCCGCATAGGTTTGATTTGCTACTTTGATGTTTGTGTTTGTTCCTTCCGACTCCAGTTATGTTTGGAATTTCTGTACCTTCTGCTTTACATACTCAGTACTTCTCCCGTACTGACCCCCTGTTCTTCGGGGGCTGCGTTTCATGCCCGCAGGTACAGAAGCTCGTTTGGGTGATCCTCCGGTTTAGGCTACTTATTCTGCTATTTTGGAGAGCTCCCCTTAATCCGGAGCTTAGCATTTGGTACATACCTTCTGCTATGTGTGTATTCTGTACATTTGTGACTGTGTGGGTACGGCGGGGCCCTGTCCCGTCATATGTTCGTATGTTCCGTTCTGATTTAGAGGCCTGTAGTCATATTTGTGGGTCGTGGGTCCGGTGTGTTCGTGTGTGGTTCTGTGTTACGTTCTTAAGCGGCCCGTATGCTATTATGGCCAAGACGGCCCATAAGTTTGTACGTGTGTGTGTGCATTTGGGCGATGTATATTCCGCCACCTTTCTGATTTTGATATGACTGTTCTGCACGGGCGACCGCTTAAGATAAGTGTTTGTTCAATGCTTGTGTGACGTCTGCTATTAGTTTTCTGTTTGAATAACGTATGTTAAGTCTAAATGAGTCTTAATATGATGATCTGGTTTGTGAGTCTGTTTAGGGTGCCTAAGTAGGGTGCCAGTCGCGGCCCACGGGGTTGGGTCGTGACAAAAGTGGTATTAGAGCGGTTTGTCCTCGGAATGTCTACAGGCCGTGTCTCGTAGAGTCTTGTTTATCGATGTGTTGTGCACCACATCTATAAACAGGAGGATACAGGGCATTTAGGATGTTGCTGTCTTTGGAATCTTAGATCGTGCGATAGAGCTGTGCTATTAGGGTGATTCTGATCTGACCCGTTATTGTGTTTGCAGTGATGCCTCCGAAGAAGGCAACGGTGGCCCAGAAGGGCAAGGCGAAGATGGGGGAGACTAGCCAGGCACAGCGAGCTACCCGGGCTCGTGTCTATGATTTGCCTGAGGTTGTGCCTCACTCTGAGGGGTCTGCTACACCCCCATTTGTAAAGCCCGGAGCAGGTCCTTCAGCAGCTCCAGGGGTCCGAGTACCCGCTCTTGAGACTCCAGCTCCTCAGCCGGGGGCGGAGGATAGGACCCTGAGGGAGGCTGTACAGTTGTTGACCACAATAGTAGCGGGACAGGCTCGCAGACGCGGGCGGAGGGACGATGATGATGATGACAGGCGAGACAGCCTGAGAGTTCGGGAGTTCTTATTATGTGGCCCTCCAGAGTTTTTCGGGTCTAAGCCCGACGAGGACCCCCATGACTTTATTCGGGGGATGCGGCGTGCATTAGACTTGGTCAGGGCTTCAGAGACTGAGTCGGTTGAGCTGGCCTCGCATACACTTCGGGATGTTGCCGCTCACTGGTATGAGACCTGGGAGCTATCCAGGGGTGAGGGTGCTCCTCTAGCCACTTGGGACGAGTTTGTGACTGCTTTCACCCGCCACTTTCTGCCCCCAGATTTACGACGGGAGCGAGCTGATCGGTTTTTACATCTGTAGCAGGGGGGTCGAAGCGTTCGTGAGTATAATTTGGAGTTTGATTCCCTGGCCCGGTATGCACCTGCCGTGGTAGCAGATATGTCTGATCGGATGCACAGATATGTTATGGGGTTGGATCGTTACTTGATCGACGGGTGTATGGCGGTGTCATTGCAGACAGATATGGACATTGCCCGACTACAGGCCTATGCCCAGGGGATGGAGAACCGGCACCGAGCAGATCGGCCCAGCAGAGAGTATGATAGGAGACGGCCCAAGAGGTCCAGATCAGCGGGGTATTCTGGAGATTCCCGGGGCGGGCAGCCTCAGTATCAGTCCAGTGGATACTTCCCTCCTTTAGGCCGGGACACACAGTCTGCCAGTAAGCGATTCGATGGTGCAGGACCGTCCAGGGCAGACCAGAGTTCCAGAGCCCCAGGTCCTCAAGCGAGCAGGGGTCCCGGTCAGACTAGGCCACCTATGCCCCCGTGTTCGTATTGTGGGAGACCGCACCCAGGTGAGTGCTTCAGGGCTACAGGGGCCTATTTTGCTTGCGGCCGCCAGGGCCATATCATGCGAGATTGTCCGCGGGCGGGCGGTTCTGGTAGCGCAGCACAGCCGACGAGATATGTTGCTGGTTCGCCATTGTTATGTCCCGTGTTTTCGTATAATTGGAAATCGAGAAAATAATTACGACTTGTGTGTTATAAGGACATAATTTGATTTTAGTGAATATGACTATGTTGGTTATGGAATTATTAATGTTAAGACCTCGGGGAAGGCCGAGAATAAATTTGGAATTTCGGAGATTGGTTTCGGGAATTACAAAACGGGGCATTTTATGAATTGGGCCAAGGAAAAATGCAACACAAAATTGAGGCCCAAGCAATGGAAGTGGCCGGCCATGTGCAAGGCCCAAGCCTCTTCCTTAGTGATCATGTGCTATGCACATGATCAACTATGTGGATATATATCAACAACACTTGATAATTATCAAGGAAATAGAACAAAAATTGAAGAACATCACCAAATAGAGCTCTCGGCCGTGAGCTAGAAAAGAAGAGAGAAAACATTTTCCAAGCTTGTTGTTGATCCAAAAATCTGAATTTCTACATAATTGGGAAATACTCAAGGCCCTCTTCAACGGGGTATAATTAGTTTGGCACAAGAACTACGTTTGCGACAAGTCGGGGTTTCAAGAAAAGGTAAGAATTTTGCCCCTTTAATGTTATGAATTGATATGAATATGTTAAGGATTGGAAATAGACGAGAATCCCGTAATTTTGATGTAAATAGAAAGCCGTGGGTGTGTGTGTATAGTGGGTGTTGGCCGTGAGCCATAGGGAAGAAAAATGATGTGAATTGATCTTGTTTAAGTTGGTATAGTGTGTTGTTGTGACCCTTATGTCGTAAACGATTGATTGATGAATTAAAGTGGCGTTGGAAAATGATTTTGGACGTTATCGGAAAGTGTGTACCTTCGGTATCACTATGTATATCATTGTATATTTTGGGTGCTAGAGACTTTAGATGTGAATTTATAATGATATTAATGAATTCGGAATGAAACGACGTGAGTTAGAATGTTCGTCGTGGATTTTTGATGTTTTAAAGAATTCTGGAAAATAATGGATTTTGGTGTAATTTCGTGTATGGCTTGGATTGTAGTTAGGATGTGATTGTATAAGTTTGAATGTAGAAATGAATACAATTACGTAGATTTAGAATTTGAGTTTTGAAAGTTGGAATGAAAGTTGCCAACTTAGATAACAAAGTAGATCTTTGAAGCTAGAATGGTTTGATTGTTGTTTGTGTTGTTTGTTGACGTGTGGGCTGTTGTGGTGGATGTATTTTGAGCCGAGCTAAGCCTCGGGGATGTTAGATTTATAGGGGAAATGCTGCTGAAATTTCGGTAGGCAAAAATTGAAGTTAAAGGCATTTTTTTAGCCTAAGAATCTCAATTGGTAACTTTGACCATTTGCAGATTTTTGACGAAACGGGACTGGACTTTCGGGAGAGCTTACGACATCTGTGAGGTATGTAAAGCTTCCCACTCCTTCATTTGGCATATCCTAGTATGTTAGACGAATATGAGACCTTCCGGAGCATTTCTGCTCCTCGAAACCCGATCCACAGAAAAGTTGCTATTTATTCAATTCAATTGAAGCCTAAGGGCTCTATTTTGGCTAGAATGCCACCATTCGTCCGAAACCTATCGAAATGTGGTCGGGTAACCTAGAAATGATTATGTATGACCCTTGGCATATAAATGTTCGTGAAAATATGTTCGCCACCTCACTTTGACTCGAGGTGGGCCCACTAACCCCGAGACGCCATATTTGTCTTATTGTGCTGTCCTTTTGAATAACGTTTGGAATGGCACTTTCGATGTTGAAATTACCGTCTATGGGATACGTTTCGACAATTTCGATATGTTAAGCTACGTTCTGAGCTACACATATTATTTTCGAAAAGTTTTGATAAATGAAACTTTATATCGGCTAAGTATCCGACTATTTTGCATTATGATATGACTTATGGGTTTACTTCGTTTTGGAAAACTATTTTGAAGTACGAATTGCATTGGTTTGCTCACGACTCCGCTCGTGCCTTATTATGACTTCGTTCACCGGTTCCCGGGCCTGTTTTGATTCGTGCGCCTTATGACAATTCGGCCGTATGCTGTGTTACGGTTCCCGAGGCTTCGCCATAGGGCCGGGTTCTGTTTGGAGTTATGCTGTGATATGGCTCGTGATGCGATACGCTCACCTATGATTATGTTTGTGTTCGGGGATGTACGGAGATTTGAAACCTTCTGGTGTTATGCTGTGTGTGGCGCCAGCGTCGGAGTGGCGACCACGTTCCTAAGCGTTTGCATGATTTCAATTGCATTATGTATACGTATATGATTTCGCTACAGATTTTGACATACCCAATTGTACTCCACTTTGATATTTGATTTGCATTCGGTTTTGATCCATATTTATGTACTCCGTGCTTTACATACTCAGTACATATTTCGTACTGACCCCCTTTCTTCGGGGGCTGCGTTTTATGCCCGCAGGTGCAGATATCGGTGATCCTCCGCAGTAGGCTTCACTTCTTGCTATTCCGGAGTACTCCTATTTGATCCGGAGTCCACGTTTGGTACAGACTCCTTTTGCTTTGTATATGTTTTGTATATTTGACTATTTGGGTACGGCGGGGCCCTGTCTCGCCATATGTTTTTGTTTCGAGCTCATAGAGGCCTGTAGTTATATATGTGGGGTGAGGGTCCTGTATATGTTGGTCTGATTTTGTTTTCTGGTCTTAAAGCGGTTCGTTTGTCATGATGGCCCCAAATGGCCCCTATGCTTATATTTGCACTTTTGACCGGCGATGTCTATTCCGCCGCTCAGTTTGTATTTGATATGATATTTTGATTTGGCACGACCGCGTAAGACATATTTGATATAAATTATGTTCGATATGATTTCGAAAAGTTATGAAATAAGTTTGGATTTGAAAATGAATGTGTGATTCGGTCTGGGTACCCAGGTAGGGTGCCAGTCGCGGCCCACGGGGCTGGGTCGTGACAAAAGTGGTATCAGAGCAGTTTGTCCTCGGAATGTCTACAGGCCGTGTCTCGTAGAGTCTTGTTTATCGATGTGTTGTGCACCACATCTATAAACCGGAAGCTACAGGGCATTTAGGATGTTACTTTCTTTGGAATCTTAGATCGTGAGATAGAGCTGTGCTACTAGGATGATTTTGATCTGACTCGCATTTGTGTTTGCAGTGATGCCTCCGAAGAAGGCAACGGCGGCCCAGAAGGGCAAAGCGAGGATGGGAGAGACTAGCCAGGCACAGCGAGCTACCCGGGCTCGTGTTTATGATTTGCCTGAGGATGTGCCTCATTCTGAGGGGTCTGCTACACCCCCACTAGTACAGCCTGGAGCAGGACCTTCAGCAGCTCCAGTGGTCCGTGTACCCGCACCTGAGACTCCAGCTCCTCAGCCAGGGGCGGAGGATAGGACCCTGAGAGAGGCTGTACAGTTGCTGACTACATTGGTGGCAGGACAGGCTCGCAGACGCGGGCGGAGGGACAACGATGACGATGACAGGCGGGATAGCCTGAGAGTTTGGGAGTTTTTGCTATGTGGCCCCCTAGAGTTCTTCGGGTCTAAGCCCGACGAGGACCCCCATGACTTTATTCGGGGGATGCGACGCTCACTAGACTTGGTCAGGGCTTCAGAGACCGAGTCGGTTGAGCTGGCTTCGCACAGGCTTCGAGATGTGGCTACCCACTGGTACGAGACTTGGGAGCTGTCTACAGGAGAGGGTGCCCCTCCAGCCACTTGGGATCAGTTTGTGATAGCATTCACCCGCCACTTTTTGCCACCAGAGTTACGGCGGGCACGGGCTGATCGATTCTTACGTCTGCAGCGGAGGGGTCGGAGTGTTCGCGAGTATAACCTTGAGTTTGATTCTCTGGCCCGATATGCACCGGCCGTGGTAGCAGATATGTCCGATCGGATGCACAGATATGTTATGGGATTGGACCGGTATTTGGTTGATAGCTGTATGGCAGTGTCATTGCAGGCAGACATGGACATTGCCCGACTTCAGGCCTATGCGATGGGTATGGAGGACCGTCGCAGGTCTGATCCCGCTGTCAGAGATCGAGATAGGAGGCCGCCCAAGAGGGCTAGGTCCGCAGGTTATTTTGGAGATTCTCGAGGCGGACAGCCTCAGCAGCAGCAGTCAGATAGGCATTTTCCTTCGTCCGGCCGGATTACTCAGTCAGGCAGCCAGAGATTCGATATTACAGGACCGTCTGGGGCCGGTCAGAGCTCCAGAGTGGCAGGTTCACAGGTACCCAGGGGTCCCAGCCAGGCCAGACCACCCAGGCCCCGTTGTCCTCATTGCGGGAAGTCTCATCCCGGGGAGTGTTACCGAGCGACTGGAGCTTGCTTTTCATGTGGTGGTCAGGGCCACTTTATGAGAGACTGTCCATTGGCTAGCGGTTCTGGTAGTGCTGCTCAGCAGACAGGGTCAGCCGCCGGTTCTTCTTCTGCTCCATCAGTTGCACGCCTTGGAGGGCGAGGTATTTCAGCACCGGCAGGACGCGGTCGAGGCCGCGGTGGCGCTTCAGGTTCTAGCGGTCCCTCGAACCGCATATATGCTTTGGCCAGCCGCCAGGATCAGGAGGCTTCGTCAAACGTCGTCACAGGTACATTGCTGGTTTTCTCCAGATCTGTATATGCATTGACTGACCCTGGCTCTACTTTATCATATATCTCCCCGCTTGTTGCTAGTAAAATTGGGATAGTGTCTGAGCCTATAGAGCCATTTGAGGTAGCTACGCCAGTTGGGGATTTTGTTATAGCAAGACAGATCTATAGAGATTGTTCTGTGACCATTTATGATCGTAGCACTAAGGCTGATCTGATAGAGTTAGATATGCTTGAGTTTGACGTCATTATGGGCATGGACTGGTTGTCTTCCTGTTATGCAAATGTCGACTGCCAAAAATAGGTAGTCCGTTTTCAGTTCCAGGGGAACCAGTCATAGAGTGGTTCGGATCTACAGCATCGCCGAGGGGTAAGTTTATTTCATACCTCAAGGCTAAGAAGATGATCCAGAAGGGGTATATCTATCATTTGGTTCGTGTGCACGATACTGCCGCGGAGGTACCTACCCTTCAGTCTTTTCCGGTCGTCAGCGAGTTTCTAGATGTTTTTCCTGACGAGCTTCCTGGCCTTCCGCCTGAGCGGGAGATTGATTTTACTATCGCGTTGATGCCGGATACGCAGCCTATATCTATTCCTCCGTACAGGATGGCACCAGCTGAGTTGAAGGAGTTGAAAGAGCATCTGAAAGATTTGTTGGATAAGGGCTTTATCAGACCCAGCACATCACCCTGGGGAGCGCCGGTATTGTTTGTCAGAAAGAAAGATGGGTCATTGCGGATGTGTATCGATTACCGACAGCTTAATAAGGTGATTATAAAGAATAAATATTCCCTCCCCCGGATTGATGATTTGTTTGATCAACTGCAGGGTGCTAGACACTTTTCAAAGATAGATCTGCGCTCAGGTTATCATCAGGTGCGAGTACGAGAGTCAGATATCCCGAAGACTGCTTTCAGGACCCGGTACGGGCATTATGAGTTCAGAGTTATGTCTTTCGGGCTGACTAATGCTCCAGCAGTATTTATGGATCTGATGAACTGGGTATTTCGGCCTTTTCTGGATATGTTTGTTATTGTGTTTATTGATGATATCTTGATTTACTCGCGATCAGTCGACGAGCATTCAGATCATTTGAGGACGGTACTTGGCATTCTCCGTCAGCAGAAGTTATATGCTAAATTCTCTAAATGTGAGTTCTGGTTGACTTCTGTGGCATTCTTGGGCCATATTGTCGGCGCAGATGGTATTCGGGTCGACACGTAGAAGATTGAGGCTATGCAGAATTGGCCCAGGCCTACTACACCGACAGAGGTGCGTAGTTTTCTGGGATTGGCTGGGTATTATCGCAGGTTTGTGGAGGATTTTTCTTCTATTGCAGCACCACTGACGAGACTTACCCAGAAAGCAGCAAAATTCCAGTGGACAGATGCCTGCGAGCGCAGCTTTCAGATGCTGAAGGAGAGATTGATTACAGCACCAGTTTTGGCTCTTCCAGAGGGATCTGACGGGTATGTTGTCTATTGTGACGCCTCTGGTATTGGGATAGGATGTGTATTGATGCAGCACGGTCGAGTCATAGCCTATGCTTCCCGGCAGCTCAGACCGCACGAGAAGAACTATCCCACTCATGATCTTGAGTTGGCCACGGTGATTCATGCTTTGAAGCTTTGGCGGCATTATTTATATGGGGTCCATGTTGATATCTATACGGACCATAAGAGTCTCCAGTATATTTTTAGGCAGAAGGAACTAAATTTGCGGCAGCGGAGATGGCTTGAGCTACTAAAGGACTACGACGTTGATATTCTGTACCATCCGGGGAAAGCCAATGTGGTAGCTGACGCGCTTAGCCGCAAGTCCGTGGGCAGTCTGGCTGATGTTCCATCTGATAAGAGAGATTTGGTTCGTGATATTGATCAGCTGGCCAGCCTCGGAGTCCGTTTGGTGGATTCTGGAGATTCTGGGATTTCTGTTCGTCCAGTTGCTGAGTCATCTATTATCCAGGAGGTAAAGCAGCGCCAGTTTGAGGATCCTCTTTTGATTCAGTACAGAGATGTCGCCCTTAATAAAGCAAAGACTCAGTTTGAGATCTCGCTTGACGGAGTATTATTATATGACGGCAGATTCTGTGTACCGGACGTTGCGGGCTTACGGCGGCAGATTATGGGCGAGGCACATAATGCACGGTATTCTGTTCATCCTGGTTCCACTAAGATGTATCGTGACCTCAGGTGTTTGTATTGGTGGGACGGCATGAAGAACGATATTGCTGAGTTTGTTAGTCAGTGCCCGAACTGCCAGCAAGTTAAGATCGAGCATCAGAAGCCCGGTGGATTATTACAGGAGATGGAAATTCCAGCCTGGAAATGGGAGATGATTAATATGGATTTCGTTGTTGGATTACCGCGCACTCCACGCAGGTACGACTCTATCTGGGTTGTTGTTGACAGGCTGACGAAATCAGCCCATTTCCTTCCGGTTCAGACTACTTATTCGGCTGAGGACTATGCCTGATTGTATATCAGAGAGATAGTCAGACTTCACGGAGTCCCTATATCTATTATTACTGACCGAGGTACCCAGTTTACAACAAATTTCTGGAGGTCATTTCAGGAGGGATTAGGGACTCAGGTGAGTCTCAGTACAGCTTTTTACCCTCAGTCCGACGGGCAGGCCGAGCGCACTATTCAGACGCTCGAAGATATGTTGCGGGCCTGCGTTATTGATTTCAGGGGCAGCTGGGATGATCATTTGCCGCTTATTGAGTTTGCCTATAATAACAGTTATCACTCCAGCATCCAGATGGCACCGTATGAAGCCTTGTATGGCAGGAAATGCAGATCTCCTATTGGTTGGTTTGACGTGGGCGAGACTAAGCTGATTGGGCCAGATTTGATCCAGGAAGCTGTAGATAAGGTAAAGCTTATTCGAGAACGGTTATTGGCTGCTCAGAGTCGACAGAAAGCTTATGCAGATAGACGACGTCGACCGTTAGAGTTCCGGATTGGCGACTGGGTATTCCTGAAGGTGTCGCCCATGAAGGGTGTCATGAGATTCGGTAGAAAGGGTAAGTTGAGCCCCCGGTACATTGGGCCGTATCAGATCGTGAGAATGATAGGCGAGGTCGCCTATGAGCTAGACTTACCATCCGACTTGGAGGCCGTACAGCCGGTGTTTCATGTGTCTATGTTGCGGAAATGCATTGGTGATCCTTCCAGGATATTCCCAGTTGATGACATTCGGGTGACGGAGCAGTTATCTTATGACGAGCAGCCTGTATCTATTCTGGATCGACAGGTGCGGAGACTACGCACTAAAGAAGTGCCCTCCGTCAAAGTCCTGTGGCGCAATGATAATCTGGAGGAGATGACTTGGGAGGCGGAGGACGAGATGAAAAGGAGATACCCTCACTTGTTCCCGACGTCCACAGGTAATCTAAATTTTTTTTTTAGTTTGTTGTGTTGATTGATAAAATGAATTATGTGTGTCATTATTAAAAAGGGACACTCCTGCCTTGATTATAAGACTTTATAAGACTAATTTAACATTCGGGGATGAATGTTCTTAAGGGGGGGAGAATGTTATGTCCCGTGTTTTCGTATAATTGGAAATCGAGAAAATAATTACGACTTGTGTGTTATAAGGACATAATTTGATTTTAGTGAATATGACTATGTTGGTTATGGAATTATTAATGTTAAGACCTCGGCGAAGGCCGAGAATAAATTTGGAATTTTGGAAATTAGTTTCGGGAATTACAAAACGGGGCATTTTATGAATTGGGCCAAGGAAAAATGCGACACAAAATTGAGGCCCAAGCAATGGAAGTGGCCGGCCATGTGCAAGGCCCAAGCCTCTTCCTTAGTGATCATGTGCTATGCACATGATCAACTATGTGGATATATATCAACAACACTTGAAAATTATCAAGGAAATAGAACAAAAATTGAAGAACATCACCAAATAGAGCTCTCGGCCGTGAGCTAGAAAAGAAGAGAGAAAAAAAATTCCAAGCTTGTTGTTGATCCAAAAATCTGAATTTGTACATAATTGGGAAGTACTCAAGGCCCTCTTCAACGGGGTATAATTAGTTTGGCACAAGAACTACGTTTGCGACAAGTCGGGGTTTCAAGAAAAGGTAAGAATTTTGCCCCTTTAATGTTATGAATTGATATGAATATGTTAAGGATTGGAAATAGACGAGAATCCCGTAATTTTGATGTAAATAGAAAGCCGTGGGTGTGTGTGTATAGTGGGTGTTGGCCGTGAGCCATAGGGAGGAAAAATGATGTGAATTGATCTTGTTTAAGTTGGTATAGTGTGTTGTTGTGACCCTTATGTCGTAAACGATTGATTGATGAATTAAAGTGGCTTTGGAAAATGATTTTGGACGTTATCGGAAAGTGTGTACCTTCGGTATCACTATGTATATCATTGTATATGTTGGGTGCTAGAGACTTTAGATGTGAATTTATAATGATGTTAATGAATTCGGAATGAAACGACGTGAGTTAGAATGTTCGTCGTGGATTTTTGATGTTTTAAAGAATTCTGGAAAATAATGGATTTTGGTGTAATTTCGTGTATGGCTTGGATTGTAGTTAGGATGTGATTGTATAAGTTTGAATGTAGAAATGAATACAATTATGTAGATTTAGAATTTGAGTTTTGAAAGTTGGAATGAAAGTTGCCAACTTAGATAACAAAGTAGATCTTTGAAGCTAGAATGGTTTGATTGTTGTTTGTGTTGTTTGTTGACGTGTGGGCTGTTGTGGTGGATGTATTTTGAGCCGAGCTAAGCCTCGGGGATGTTAGATTTATAGGGGAAATGCTGCCGAAATTTCGGTAGGCAAAAATTGAAGTTAAAGGCATTTTTTTAGCCTAAGAATCTCAATTGGTAACTTTGACCATTTGCAGATTTTTGACGAAACGGGACTGGACTTTCGGGAGAGCTTACGACATCTGTGAGGTATGTAAAGCTTCCCACTCCTTCATTTGGCATATCCTAGTATGTTAGACGAATATGAGACCTTCCGGAGCATTTCTGCTCCTCGAAAACCGATCCACAGAAAAGTTACTATTCATTCAATTCAATTGAAGCCTAAGGGCTCTATTTTGGCTAGAATGCCACCATTCGTCCGAAACCTATCGAAATGTGGTCGGGTAACCTAGAAATGATTATGTATGACCCCTGGCATATAAATGTTCATGAAAATATGTTCGCCACCTCACTTTGACTCGAGGTGGGCCCGCTAACCCCGAGACGCCCTATTTGTCTTATTGGGCTGTCCTTTTGAATAACGTTTGGAATGGCACTTTCGATGTTGAAATTCCCGTCTATGGGATACGTTTCAACAATTTCGATATGTTAAGCTACGTTCTGAGCTACACATATTATTTTGGAAAAGTTTTGATAAATGAAACTTTATATCGGCTAAGTATCCGACTATTTTGCATTATGATATGACTTATGGGTTTACTTCGTTTTGGAAAACTATTTTGAAGTACGAATTGCATTGGTTTGCTCACGACTCCGCTCGTGCCTTATTATGACTTCGTTCACCGGTTCCCGGGCCGGTTTTGATTCGTGCGCCTTATGACAATTCGGCCGTATGGTGTGTTACGGTTCCCGAGGCTTCGCCATAGGGCCGGGTTCCGTTTGGAGTTATGCTGTGATATGGCTCGTGATGCGATACGCTCACCTATGATTATGTTTGTGTTCGGGGATGTACGGAGATTTGAAACCTTCTGGTGTTATGCTGTGTGTGGCGCCAGCGTCGGAGTGGCGACCACGTTCGTAAGCGTTTGCATGATTTCAATTGCATTATGTATACGTATATGATTTCGCTACAGATTTTGACATACCCAATTGTACTCCACTTTGACAATTGATTTGCATTCGGTTTTGATCCATATTTATGTACTCCGTGCTTTACATACTCAGTACATATTTCGTACTGACCCCCTTTCTTCGGGGGCTGCGTTTTATGCCCGCAGGTGCAGATATCGGTGATCCTCCGCAGTAGGCTTCACTTCTTGCTATTCCGGAGTACTCCTATTTGATCCGGAGTCCACTTTTGGTACAGACTCCTTTTGCTTTGTATATGTTTTGTATATTTGACTATTTGGGTACGGCGGGGCCCTGTCTCGCCATATGTTTTTGTTTCGAGCTCATAGAGGCCTGTAGTTATATATGTGGGGTGAGGGTCCTGTATATGTTGGTCTGATTTTGTTTTCTGGTCTTAAAGCGGTCCGTTTGTCATGATGGCCCCAAATGGCCCCTATGCTTATATTTGCACTTTTGACCGGCGATGTCTATTCCGCCGCTCAGTTTGTATTTGATATGATATTTTGATTTGGCACGACCGCGTAAGACATATTTGATATAAATTATGTTCGATATGATTTCGAAAAGTTATGAAATAAGTTTGGATTTGAAAATGAATGTGTGATTCGGCCTGGGTACCCAGGTAGGGTGCCAGTCGCGGCCCACGGGGCTGGGTCGTGACAGCCATCTACCCCTTCAGCCACGCGCTCTACGGGGCGAGGTATGCCAGCACCACCGGGCCGCAGTAGAGGCCGTGGTGGGGGTTCAGATTCTAGCAGTCCCTCGAACCGCATATACGCTTTGACTGGTCGGCGGGACCCAGAGGCATCACCAGATGCAGACCCAGGTATATTATCAACCTTTATCTGATTGAATATGTGCATTGATAGGTCTATATTCCAGTATATTACGCGATATTCTCTTTCTGAGTGTCAGTAAAAGTAGGGTAAAAATCCGAATCAATGAAAATATTTGAGGTAGCTATTTATACATGTGGGTGGCGAATATAGAGAATTTGGAAGGCTAGAACGATAAACCATATAGCCAGAGGAGCAACGACCCCTTTGGGTCGGAGTGGGACCCGCTACGAGAATTTTCCGAAACATTTGCTAAAACACCGATTTGCCCTAAAATTACGTGACAAAGGTCGTGCGGGGCAATTGACGAAATTATATCCGCCCTAACACGTCAAAATGCATGAAAGTTTCGGGGTTAAGCGTGCTCAAGCCAGAGCAATTCTGGGATGGGTGACCCCCTGGGAAGTAATGCAAAGTTTCTCACAAGTGAAAGTATGATAAATATAAATGGAAATTTGGGGTAACCAAAAGGAAAATAGAATGTGTGGAGTAATTAGTGCCCTTACAAGAGTCGCGCGGAACGAGGCGGACTAAATGGACAAAAAGAAAAGGGGGGCAACACCGCTCGGGAAATTGAATGAATCTGAATAACAGTTAGAGACGTTCGCCAGTAAGGTATTAGTAAATGTGTGTATGTGTGTGTGTATGATTTTCGTTTGGCGCCCATAAGGGCCAAGAGCCGAGTCCAGGAGACTAATATTGTGAGTGATGAAGAATAAGAAGTGTGAATAAGCGGAATATCTGAAGGAGTCAATGAGCGACACGCAGGATGATTGGTATGATCGCTTGGCGAAAAAGAAAAAGTTTACAAATAAAGGGAAATTTTCATGGATCATTGGAGCCGTAATAGGAGTGATCTGATTCTAATTCGGATTCTATCTGCTATACTTCTGCACTCCCGATTCTGATAAGGCTCTGCTTATTACGCCTCTGTACTTCTGAACTCGATTATGTTTCCAATCTGATAAATCTTTGTACTTCTGATTCTGAATATGTTTCTGGTTGACATACCTCTGCATGATTATGTGGGGTATGAGAAAATATATATATTATGAAGGCATGTGAATCAGTGATGTGAAGAATTACCCCATAATGTTGGTGAAGAAGCCATGTCGGAAAGTCAACAAAGGACGACTGTAAAGAGAACCCTCCCGAAGTAGTATGACGCCCCATAAGGTCGATTTAACATTCGAGGACGAATGTCTTAAAGGGGGGGAGGATGTTACATCCGACATTTTTGCTTATTCGAAAAATTCAAGATAAATTGACTTGTGATGAATAAGGCCACAATTGGACCTTACTTGGTAAGAATGTGTAGGTTATGAATTCAATGGTGTGGAATTACGAAAGGTAGCCAAGGGCAAAATTGGAATTTTGGAAACTTGCCCCATGAATTAAAATAGTTAGCCAACAATTTTAGGCTCAAAAATTAATAAAATGAGGCCCAAATAGAAGAGGCCCGACCAGCCAAGGGAAGGGACCAACCCATGGAAATTATTTTATGATATAATTCATCAATTGTAGTGGATAAATATCAAGAAGCTTCAAGAGAAAGCAAGTAAAACAAAGAACAAATAAGAAAGAGAAAGAGCAAGACCATTTCGGGTTTGAGAGAAAGAAAAGAAAGAAAAGAGAGAAAAAAAATTTGGAGACTAATCCTTGAGTTAAAAATTCAATTGTTGTGGGAGTATTGGTAAGCACCAAGTTCTCTACAAGTTGATATAAGTATTGTGGCAAGAAAGCAATTTTATCCTCCAAGTGAAGAACTTGAAGAAAGGTGAGGATTTCATGCTTTTGTCATGTTATGAATGGTATATGTATGTTGTAGTATGTGTGAATGAATGAAAAACATGGAAATTTTGTGTGTTGAAAACTATGCATGTTGGCCGAATACATATGTATGTATTACATGTCATGGATGATTTGAATTCATGTTGTAATTTAGTTGTAGTATGGTGAAAATTGTATTAGAAATGAAAGTGGAGTGAATTAAGGAAAATTGGAGAATATTGTAGGTGGCCGTGTGGTTATGTGATATTGGAAGGAGAACCAAATCTTGTTAGCATGTTAATTGTGTTGTTACGGCTTTGTGAAGTAGATGGAATGATAATGGTTAAGCTAACACGAAGTATTTGTTGGTTAAGTTGTTGTCGGAAAGTATGTTGTTTTAGCATGATTTCATGAAAATTATGATTAATGGTAATGAACTTGGGAATATGGGAATGTGTTTATGAACTTGTATGTTGAAGGTTAGGAAAAATTGGAAAAAGTAGTGGCTTAACGGAAAGTTTGAATGTTTGCATATCCTTTGTATATTGTGTGAAAATGATATGATACGCCTCCGACGTGTGTTGTAATGGTTTTGATGGATGATGAATATGAAAATAATGAGTTTGGTTTGGAAATGCAAGTTTGAAACGAAAAATGCTTCGTTATGTCGAAAGATGGCTAATGATGCCATAGTGCATGTTTTAATGTCTATTGATGTTTTGATGTCGTTTCTGGGTTGTTGTGTTGATGAATTGAGCCGAGCTAAGTCTCGGGGATGTCTTATATACAGAGGAAATGCTGCCGAAATTTCGGTAGCCAAGTATAACCCAAAGATTAAAATGTCAACTTTCATGAATAGTAACTGGTAAAAGTGACCATTTGCAGTTTTTGGACGAAACGGGAATTGAGATTTGACGAGCGTAAGGCGCAATCCAGGTATGTAAAGCCTACCTTTCCTTCTTTTGGCATGTCCTAGTCATACTAGGTTAAGATCGGACCCTCGGGGATAATTCTGCTCTTGGAAATCCGAGTTCAAGTTTGGGCACTATTCATTCAGCGCAATTGAAACATATTCCTTATATTTGGTTGAAAGACTGCTCAAACCTTCATAACTTTTGCTACTGTGTCCGAATCTCTCCGAAACTTTCGTAGATGGCTTTACGGAGCCGAAAGTCTGTGATTTGTGTCCGCCGCCTCGATTTGACTCGAGGTGGGCCCGCAAGCCCCGAGGCTTCCCGTATTTGATTTGTTTGACTCATTTCCGTCCGATATGAAAAGTTATCGTTTGCCTATGACTCAAAGGTTCGTTTGAAATTTCCTATATCGTTATTGAACGTTTTGTACTATGAATGATACTAGATTTTCGGAAAATAACCTGTGAATTGTTTTTCAAAGGTTTTGCAGTTTGGAACTTCGTAACTTCTATATATTAATTTTGATCGACCTGACTCCTACTCCGAGCCTTCTGGCGTCGGTATATGTCCATATGTAATTATGTGTCGAGTCCGGTGATTTACTTATAATATGCATATGGTTTCTGCACTACTCCGTTCGTGCCATTCTCTATGATTTCGTTCGTCGGCACCCGGGCCGGCTTTTTGATCGTGCGCGCTATACCATATTCGGAAGTATGATGTGCTACGGTTTCCGAGGCCTCGCCATAGGGCCGGTTACCGTCTATGGAGTTATGATGTGATATGGCATTTGATATGTTCTGATGATGTGATATGTGTGTGATACGATTTGTCTGGAGACTGTACGGAGATTTGAAAAACTTCTGGAGTATGATGTGTCGTGGCACCAACGTCGGGGGTGGCCACGTTCCTAAGCCCTATACATGATTTTAATTGCATTTGTGCATTTATCTTCCGCACAGGTTTGATTTGCTACTTTGATGTTTGTGTTTGTTCCTTCCGACTCCAGTTATGTTTGGAATTTCTGTACCTTCTGCTTTACATACTCAGTACTTCTCCCGTACTGACCCCCTGTTCTTCGGGGGCTGCGTTTCATGCCCGCAGGTACAGAAGCTCGTTTGGGTGATCCTCCAGTTTAGGCTACTTATTCTGGTATTTTGGAGAGCTCCCCTTGATCCGGAGCTTAGCTTTTGGTACATACCTTCTACTATGTGTGTATTCTGTACATTTGTGACTGTGTGGGTACGGCGGGGCCCTGTCCCGTCATATGTTCGTATGTTCCGTTCTGATTTAGAGGCCTGTAGTCATATTTGTGGGTCGTGGGTCCGGTGTGTTCGTGTGTGGTTCTGTGTTACGTTCTTAAGCGGCCCGTATGCTATTATAGCCAAGACGGCCCATAAGTTTGTATGTATGTGTGTGCATTTGGGCGGTATATATTCCGCCACCTTTCTGATTTTGATATGACTATTCTGCACGGGCGACCGCTTAAGATAAGTGTTTGTTCAATGCTTGTGTGACGTCTGCTATTAGTTTTCAGTTCGAATAACGTATGTTAAGTCTAAATGAGTCTTAATATGATGATCTGGTTTATGAGTCTGTTTGGGGTGCCTAAGTAGGGTGCCAGTCGCGGCCCACGGGGTTGGGTCGTGACATAAACTGCCCGACCATATAGGTACGGTGTGATCATCATTACCTCGCGTCCGAGATAACCATCTCATGCCAGCCACTAGTAGTGACTGCCCGACCAACTAGGCACGGTGTAATTATCATCATATCCACCCACTATGCCCATCGTAGTGGCGACCGCCCGGCCAACTAGGCACGGTGTAATTATCATCATAGCTTCCCACTACACCCATCGTAGTGGTGTCTGCCCAGCCAACTAGGCACAGTGTAATCATACATAAAAATAAGCATGCATAAGAGACCAATTAAAACTACAATCATATCGGAGTGACGTAAGGTCAGTGACCTCCAATTATCTTATGGAACAATCATCATCACTACATCTCACCTCGAAGGAACAAGTAACAAAAGGTGAGAGCATAACAATGAGTGAAATCAAGGAAATCGTAGGATAAGCTCAATTATCTCCTAATATCCTTTCAACCATTAGCTTTGGAACTTCTAGCATTAAAATCATTATCATCATAATCATCATAGAAAACATCTTATCTCTTTCTCATAAGAAGCACTTAAGTATCTTGGACTCTCAAATTTTAGGATGTAACAAGGTCATGGAAGAATGTAGGAAATCGTAATATAGGAGTCATGCCTTTGAAAGAGAGGGATTAGCCTTAACATACCTTTGCGTCTCCTTAACGACTAAACGTTCTCATTCCAAGCTCACAACTTTACATTCTAGAGAATTCGTACTAAATTAGATCATTGAAAGCATGCATAGGTTTAAACTAAGGCGACTAAGAGCTAACGAAAATTTGGGCAGCATTTCCCTTGTTTCGTCAACTTCCTCCATATAAATAAACAACTCCAAATATAAATAGCAACACCCATAATACCATAATCAATAGTCTTCTTCAAGTCACTCATAACCATAGCTACAACATAATACCATATTCATTCACATATAGTACTTCCTCAACACCCTTAGTATCATTAATATCAAAATTATACTCATAGCACACTAAGAAACATGACTCAAGTAACTTACTACTCAAGAAATATCATTTTTCCATATTTGAGCTTCATATTCTACTCCCTTCCCTTATCCAAGTTAGTTAACCACTTAAATACTCTTAATAACATGAAACGAATGTAGAACTCACCTTTGATCATGTAAAAGATGATCCTTGGATGTATATAATTCACTTGAGAGAAACCGTAACTTTAATACCAATGGAATTCTTGACTTCTTTCAACCCTAGTGAGCCTGTTTTTCACTTGTTTCTCTTGATTCTTGCTAATGAATCCTTGAGTTCCCTTAAGTTTGCGTTAATATGGTGGAGAGAATATTCCGGAGCTTTCAAGACTTGTGGAGAAGGTAGGAAATGAAAATTATGAACAAGGGTCATCCATTTATAACTGGAACTAGAAAGTTCCAGCGAGGCGGTTCGACGAGCTGGTTGACGATCGATCGACGCGTTGACTATCCATCAACTTGCTCCGCTGACCTGCGCTTGCAGATCCGAGGTTGCAGAAACATGTTGACGGTGCGTAATGACGGTCCGTCGACATGTCAACGGCCAGTAGACGCTAACTGATTGCGTCGATTCGATTCGTTCAACTTCCAATCCTGCAAGTTTCCAGGAATACCTGTTGGTACATTTGTACACGGCGTATGTTGCTGTTATACCCCGCGTTTTCAGAGCATGAGCGTGACACGTGCTTCCTAAAAAAAATTTACAATCATGTTGTTGCTACATAATTTAAACTCACGTTGATAGTATTATATCCCGTATTTTTGTACGTCGGATTTTTCGTAAGCCGAGGTGGGGTCCACACGTCGAGATTTTTTTTAGGGACACATGACTAGTTATATGAATCATATATGTGAAGTTAAACACAACTCAACAAGGACCCTTGAGCAAAATCAAAGTGGAAGCCCTCCAAACAAATAATTTTAAGTTACGTTTTTGGGTGATCTGAATTCGGGAGGGCCTAACCCCATCGGTATTTGGGAATTTGGGAAAACTCCCAGAATGCAAATTGTAGATAATTGAATTAGCTTTCCAACCATAGGTTGTGGATCCATAGGTCACGTCGGGATAATGAGATACGGACGTTTTAAGGTAGAAAGGTCAGTGGGCTAGGCCCAATCCGGGCCCAACCAGGTTAGGCCCATGACCCATGCCTATTTAAGTGAAATTTCAGCCTTTTCTCGTCATTTTTCAGACCAAGAACACCAGAAAATTCTGGAAAGAGAGAGAGAAGACCCTTGGAGAGAAGAAACAACAATTTTGACCAAAATCTGAGCCTCGAATCCCCAAGCCCATGAAGAGAAAAGTGTTGTACGCTGCGTTGTCTTCAATTTGAGCTAAAAATCAACCAAGGAGAAGAGTGATAACGTGGTGGCTGCATGCTTAAGGTATGAATAAGGTTCCTTTTCAGTGTTAACGAGTTTATTTAGAGTTTTAACGGATTAGAACGGAGGGAATAGCCTGATAAATTCGTTTGTTGGTGCTGTGAATTATGGGACGAGATTTGAAGAAAACTTTGGATGAAAATAAATGTATTTAACTTGTGAAATGTGGAGGATGTGGTTATTGATGTTGTTAGTGTTAATTTCAGCTTCTATATGGAAATAAAATTATTAAATAGTTATATCGCAAATTGGTTGGTTGAGAAATTTAGAAAATAGTGCGCGGGCTGTTTTATGGCATACGTCGGTATTAGAAATTATGTTAATACTATTGGTATTGTTGTTGATGTTGTTGGTTGTTGAATTAGAATCTCGGGCTAGGCATATAAACAGGGGAAATGCTGCCCGAATTTCGGCAGATTTTAAAAGGGTTTTAATTAAAGTTTCGAGACGAACATACGACGATGATCCTAATGATATTATGAATGATTCCATATGTAGAGTACGAAGCTACGAATAATTCTTAAGCGAGTTGCAAGACGGGAAGTAAGTTGAAAGTCGAGAATCATCTTCCAGGTATGTAAGGCTTACCCTTTCTTTCTTTTGGCATGTCCTAGAGCTAAGTAAGGTATGACAAGCACCTTGGGGTAACTCTATTCTTTAATTCCGGGCTTGTTTATGATTCTTAATTAAATGACGATAGGAAACCGATTACTCGTCGAGGAAAGAACGAGGATGGTGAGTTGACACAATTGATTAGAAAATTAGTGATATGAGGCAAGAACTTCTGTAAAGACCGAGAGGTTCGATTATAAAGGAAATAGAATGAAATGTAATAAACGTGCGTGGAGGAGAAGACAAACTTGGCCGTGTCATCAAAAAGATAAACAAAGGATTGATTGGGATGGATAACTACAAAGGAAATGCGACGAGTCTATTAGTAAAACGAAGTAACAGCGTGACGGGGACAGGGGCATAGAATACTAAGGTTTGTAATGAATGTGAATAACTTGGTAAGATAACTTATATGGTAAGTTTAATAGGGTCAATTAGAAAGAGTTACCGGTTAAGTAACCTTACTCCACGAGCTTTATTCTGTTTTATAAGCAGTGTTATGAATGAGATCAAGAAATGGTACTCTATAGAGTTGATTATGATTGGGATATAATGAAATAGTAGCAAGAACTACAATACAAAGTAAGTAAAGTACAGCGAGGAAACGACTTAAGAGGTTTTGCAATGGCAGGACTGATAGAAAGCATGATGAAAGGGGAAGTCAACTCAAAAAAAAAAGAAGTGAAATTGGACTAAATTCAGGTATATTACGAAACAGACATGGGAAAGGAGGCATGACAAGATAATAAAGGTTTAGAAAAATCAAGGAAATAAGTTTTGTCAAGCAATATGTTGTGTCCCGGCCTATGATTCGAATCGCTCGTACCGGAGAAATTTTGTTGCAAATAAATATGTAGCAGGCATACTCCAAAAAGGTAACAGAGGAAGTGAGAAACGCCTACGAGTAATCAAGGATAAGTATCAGGACAGACGGGATTACTAAAGAAAAATCACGACGTTGGAAGGAATGAGAGTTTTAAAAGAGGAATCTTTATAGGAATCTCAACACTTGTTAAAAGGAAGAAAGGCAATATGCCTATGGATAGCACGACAGCAGTACTACCTGAGATTTGGAAAACACCTCCTGCATCATGAAATCATAGGTCACAGTTTATGTATCAAATCGTGGGAGTATATGTCATAGGACCATATAAATGATCGTCCTGACGAAATGACTAGTAAAATAGTGTGGGAACGACAATAAATATTTGAAGAAGAACAGAATCTCGTTAAATCTCTATTAGCCTCCTACTTATGTGTTATTTTGTAATGACGTCCAGATCAGAGGAAAAGAGGTCGGAGGAAAGATTCATACAAGGATTTGAAAATATTTTGAATAGTGGAATAGTATGTTGTAAGTATACTCTTGTTTCCTGAGGGATAACAATGATGAAAAGAAAATATTATATACAAGAGTATAAAAAATGGCGCTGAGGATCGTGGTATGGGTCGAATTGAGTCTCATTTGACTATAACTCCCTTAGCTACGGTATTTTCGACGCATTGGATGAGTAACCTGAGGTAAGGTAGTTAACGAGAATGATTCGTCATTAGCAAGATATCTGGGCGCTACCATCGGCGGAATTATGATGACATTGTAAGAAATTAAGAAGTACGACAAAAGTATTAAAAAGAAGATGAAATGATGTATCACTGGAGAAGTAAGCAATATGATGGATCTTATTAGAAAAGGGACAAATGGAGGTTACAGACAAAAGCAAGAATGAAAGGATCTGAATTCGCCGCATGATTCAAGAATCTTGGTTATTCTTCGACAAACTTCTGAATTCACCCCTAAGTTATTAGCCAAAATAAGGATCAGAAACTTTCAGAGTAAACTGAAGGAAATAAATCATTAAAGAAGATGTTTGAGATGTTTTCGATATAAGTGCAAAAATTACCGTTAGCTAGCCAGGCGCCGGAAGTCTGATTGAAGGGAAGAGAAATTAATCGGGACATTTCAGTGTTAAACCAGTTAATTTAGCCGTTATAGAAAGCAGGGGACGCTAGATATGACCAGTCTTGAGTTTATCTTTAAGGAAGTAAGAATAGGAATAAGTAAACTCCAAGGAGATAAAGGCTTGGGATATCTGTGCAACATAAGAAAGATGCGTGGAGATCGAAGAGAACAAGAATTTCTGAATAAAAAGAAAATAATATCGAATTAGATAAAAGTATGTGGTAAGCACGGCATGAAAGGGGCATACAAGAATGTAAACAACGAAAACTGAAGAGATGATGAAAGCGATAAAGTATAAAGAGTTAGTGGACAAACGAATAATAAGAAAAAGGGATGGCCTTGAGTTCAGGCATAAACTTTGGACACAAAGGAAGAAGAATAGATTGCATAATTCAGATAAGTTCAGATTTAACGAGCAAGAAAGACTGCAAGTAAGTAAAGTAGATACGGACAAATACGGGCAAGAACATCGATAGCTACCTCGAAGCGAACTCTACCTCAACATTCGAGGACGAATGTTTTTAAAGGGGGGGAGGATGTTATACCCCGCGTTTTCAGAGCATGATCGTGACACGTGCTTCCTCAAAAAAATTGACAATCATGTTATTGCTACATAATTTAAACTCACGTTGATAGTATTATATCCCGTATTTTTGTACGTCAGATTTTTTGTAAGCCGAGGTGTGGTCCACACGTCGAGATTTTTTTTAGGGACACGTGAAAAGTTATATGAATCATATATGTGAAGTTAAACACAACTCAAGAAGGAACCTTGAGCCAAATCAAAGTGGAAGCCCTCTAAACAAATAATTATAAGTTACGTTTTTGGGTGATCTGACTTCGGGAGGCCATAACCCCATCGGTATTTGGGAATTTGGGAACACTCCCAGAATGCAAGTTGTAGATAATTGAATTAGATTTCCAACCATAGGTTGTGGGTCCATAGGTGACGTCGGGATAATGAGATACGGATGTTTTAAGGTAGAAAGGTCAGTGGGCTAGGCCCAATCCGGGCCCAACCAGGTTAGGCCCATGACCCATGCCTATTTAAGTGAAATTTCAGCCCTTTCTCCTCATTTTTCAGACCAAGAACACCAGAAAATTCTGGTAAGAGAGAGAGAAGAGCCTTGGAGAGAAGAAAAACCAATTTTGACCAAAATCTGAGTCCCGAATCCCGAAGCCCATGAAGAGAAAAGTGTTGTACGCTGCGTTGTCTTCAATTTGAGCTAAAAATCAACTAAGGAGAAGAGTGATAATGTGGTGGATGCATGCTTAAGGTATGAATAAGGTTCCTTTTCATTGTTAACGAGTTTATTTAGAGTTTTAACGGATTAGAACAGAGGGAATAGCCTGATAAATTCGTTTGTTGGTGTTGTGAATTATGGGACGAGATTTGAAGAAAACTTTGGATGAAAATAAATGTATTTAACTTGTGAAATGTGGAGGATGTGGTTATTGATGTTGTTAGTGTTAATTTCAGCTTCTATATGGAAATAAAATTATTAAATAGTTATATCGCAAATTGGTTGGTTGAGAAATTTAGAAAACAGTGTGCGGGCTGTTTTATGGCATACGTCGGTATTAGAAATGATGTTAATACTATTGGTATTGTTATTGATGTTGTTGGTTGTTGAATTGGAATCTCGGGCTAGGCATATAAACAGGGGAAATGCTGCCCGAATTTCGGCAGAATTTAAAAGGGTTTTAATTAAAGTTTCGAGACGAACGTACGACGATGATCCTAATGATATTATGAATGATTCCATATGTAGAGTACGAGGCTACGAATAATTCTTAAGAGAGTTGCAAGACGGGAAGTAAGTTGAAAGTCGAGAATCATCTTCCAGGTATATAAGGCTTACCCTTACTTTCTTTTGGCATGTCCTAGAGCTAAGTAAGGTATGACACGCACCTTGGGGTAACTCTATTCTTTAATTCCGGGCTTGTTTATGATTCTTATTCACTTCTTGACATGAGCATATTTAGTATAGTCGAGCTTATTGTATGATTGAATAACGAGCAAAGCATAAAGAGTTTCTGTTCCTAAAAAGGTTCTATAAGGATTAATGTCCCTAACATTCATAAGAGGTCTCGGATCGCTTTGATATGTTCATAGAGGTTTCTGTCATGAATAACACCCATAACTTTCTGATGCTAACTCGGATTGACTCGAAACGTGTTTATGATCCGTCAAGTGTCGATTACTGTACTTACCTATCGAGTCTTAAAAATTGATTTATATGCATATGGTTTCTCACTACTCTGCTCGTGCATGCCTCAATATATCTTTCACCGAGTCCCGGGCCGGGTATGTTATCATGCGCACTCCACTGCATTATTCACCGAGTCCCTCACTAGAGGGCCTGGTACGGTATATATATATATGATGACATGGTGAGATGATGATATGTTATGGCGGCCAGGAGGGCATATGATGACTTCATTCACCGAGTCGCTCACTAGAGGGCCGGGTAAGGTATATATATATATATATATATGCATGCATGATGATATGATAGTATGATGACATGATTTTATCCACCGAGTCCCTCACTAGAGGGCCGGGTACGGTATATATATGCATCATGATATGATAGTATGCTGACATGATGACATGACTTTGTCCACCGAGTCCCATAATGGGCCGGGTACGGTATATGATAATGGTATGTACGATTTTCATTTTAAAAGGCATATGTATTGATGTTTTAAAAGTCATACTTGTTTCTAGTAAATCTCCATTTTGGTTATGATCCTCTTTACGGTATTTCATGCTTTACATGCTCAGTACATATTCCGTACTGACCCCCTTTCTTCGGGGGTTGCGTTTCATGCCATGCAGGTACATACAGATGAGTAGAAGACATTGCTAGATGCTGTTCTAGCGGGATTGGCGGGCTCCATTTCTTTCCGGAGTGTTGCCGAGTCAGAGTATATATGTTATGATTCCTGATTGATGTTAGAGACTTTGCAGACAGAGTCACGTATGTGGGTCGTCAGTCTTGTAAGCGGCTCTGCAAGCCGATGTACCATTTTGCGTTATGTTACAAATTCCATATGATTACAGATTTTACTTGACTTGAGAATGACGGAAAGAATGTTTCTGAAAGCCTTTACTATGTATTTCATTTTTATTAGATTTAAGTCCAAAGAGATTATGTGTCTAGTAAGAGTCAGCGGGTTCGCTCGGTCCTAAATAAGGGTCGGGTGCCCATCATGCCCTATCAAGGTTAGGGTGTGACAATACCCCGAAAATTTTTGCGCTACCGAGACTGTAGACAGCTTAGTGTGAGCCCGAACAAGAGTAAAGTCAAGAGAGAATTAAGGAGAAAGGTTATATTATAAGGGTGAATAATGGCATATATATGATATGTGGAGACCATATGGGTGCATCGGTTCATATGTCACTTGCCGAAAAGCCCTCGTTGCTGTAAGCCAAGTGGGGCCCACACGTTCGAGTTTTATAAAGGACATGTGAAGAGACATATGAGTAGTATGTGGAAAGTTGAGCAAGTCCTAAGAAGGACCCATAAGCCAAATATGGGCATAAGCCCTTCAAAAGGACGATTTAAGGAAACATTTTTGGATGATCTGACTAGGAGGGGAAAAAACGACACTATAAGTTTAGAATTTGAAAATCACCATGACAGAAAGTTGTAGATAATTTAAATAGCTTTCCAACCATAGGTCGTGGTACCTTACACGATATCGGTATCAAGAGTTATGACCTTTTTACTGAACGAACGCGCAGTCAGAAAATTAGGGTTGCGCGAACGCGCCCAAAGGGGGCGCGATCGCGCTGAGTTAATTTTAGGTCGGTCCAGGCAGAACCTGGACCGTTCTATAAAAGGGGAGGCCCCCTTATTTTTCAACCAAACACACCCAAAACCTCCCCAAACCTTCCCGAAAATTCCCCAACTTTCCATCATCAACTTTTTACCCAGAAACCAGGTATAATTCCCAAATCTTGGTCCAGACGGCATATAGCTGCGACTAAAAAAATTGTGTATTGAGGTGTTGTGGCTTAAGTAGGTATAATTCCCAAATCTTGGTCAAGACAGTATATAGCTGCGACTAAAAAAATTGTGTATTGAGGTGTTGTGGCTTAAGTTCAAGGTGGAGGAGTGAAGATATAGAATTATTATCGAGATAAAGGTATGAATCTCTTGTTATTAACGTTAATATTGGTTTAATTACGAAGGAGGAGTTATTAAATTGTTGTAAAGTAATTATGTTAGTGGAAATATAGGACAAACACCATATGGGCTGTTCTATGGAATAATTTGATATGGGAAAGGATGTTATTAATGTTGGTATTGTTATTGTTGTTGTTGGTTGTTGAATTGAGAATTCGGGCTAGGCATATAAACAGGGGAAATGCTGCCCGATTTTCGGCAGAATATAGAACAGTTTGATTTGAAACTTGGAATAAGTGTGCGATAAAGAGGATAACGTTAGTGTAAATCCTCTTAAATGTAGACTTGCGAGCTCGGACGAATAAGCATAGCTAATTGGAGGTTGAACAGGTATGTTAAGGCTCGTCCCTTTCTTTCAAAGGCATGATTCCTATGTTATGATTCCATAAATGTTTCCATAACCGCCTTGTTTTCAAAAGCTCGAGGTTCATGACTCTTAAAGCCTCTTATGATGTTAAATGGAATATGTTCTATCATTATTTCGACGATAATGATGATTCTCTTCTTTTGGAACTCCGGATGCTATCATTAGAGGGCATTATGAGACTATTGAGCCATTCCATAAATCCCTTAACCGTACTTATTGTTGATGGTCTCACCTCATGTTACTCGTTCCTTCGAGGTGAGATATAGCAATGATAACGATTTTATTTCCAGTGCTACCAAAGGTCATGATTTTCGATACTCCCGTGACATCGTCGATTTCATCTTATGATGGTTGATCTTTCAAGGAGTGATATAGTGACAATGGTAATGCTAATGATGACATTGATTTCACTTATGTATTTTTATGTGTATGTATGTATGTATCTATGTATACATTGCATCCCACTGATCAGTTAGGGATAACACCGAGTCCCGAAATAGCCGGGTAAGATAACACCGAGTCCCGAAAGGGCCGGGTAACATAACATCGAGTCCCAAAAGGGCCGGGTAAGATAACACCGAGTCCCGAAAGGGCCGGGTAAGATAACACCGAGTCCCAAAATGGCTGGGTAAGATAACACTGAGTCCTGAAAGGGCTGGGTAAGTTAATACCATGTAAGATGCTATATGTATAATTAAGGGGAGATGCTGCCCGAATTTCGGAAGATTCTAAAGGGATTTAATTAAAGGCATAAGACAAGTGTATGATGGTGAGCCTAATAATAGTATGAATGATTTTATAAGTAGATTACAAGTCAGGAGATTAGTGGAAAGGTCAAGGAGAAAGATTCCAGGTATGTTAAGGCTAAACCTTTCTTTCTAAAGGCATGATTCCTTGTTGTAAACCTTTGTACTATATCCATAATATCGTTGCTTCCACAAATGCTTGAAGCCTATGAATCTCATGATCCTTATGATATTATTGAACTTATTCATGACCTTTGGAATTATTCATTGTGATTGATCTCACCTTATGATACTTGTTCCTTCAAGGAGAGATATAGCGATGACGATAGTTCTAATAATCCAATGAGTTTACGAAGGTGTCTTAAAGAATGTTTTATAAGACATGAATAGGGTACTAACAGAGGATCTCTAATGAAGTATTTAGTGTTCGAAGAGAGGTTTAGGTTGTATCTTAAGACTTATTTAATGTTTAGTGAAGCGGGAAGAAGTACTAATGACCTGAGTTGTGCTTATAAGTTTTATGTGATTATGTAGACCCTACGGTTAAGTGATGACCACGGGAAGGGCATAGAGATTACTAGTAGATGTTTAGTTATGATGTTGATTATAATTACCACTGGTCTACGACCAGTCGGGCAGATGTTACCACCGGGCTATATCCGGTTGGGCAGGTATGTATTTACCACTGGTCTACGACCAGTTGGGCAATTATGTATTTACCACCATGCTACGGCTGGTTGGGCAGTTATTACCACCGTGCTACGGCCGGTTAGGCAGATGTATATATTTACCACTGGACTGCAGCCAATCGTGCAGTTACCACCGTGCTACTATCACGACCCAGCTAGGGGCCGTGACGGGTACCCGGGGCTGATCACCGAGAACCGCTCATTCTACTACTCATTATACACATTAAGCCTCCTTTTTCGTTCATCATCTCATAATCATAAGAAAATCATTTTCATTAAAGAACATAAACACTTTTATATACATAAGCCCTTTGGCTATCAAAAGATAATGTACACATATCTACATATATACAGTAGTGACCTTGTGAGACCATATAACCCACACATACGTATCTACGAGCCTCTACTAGAGTACTAGACATATGGACGGGACAAGACCCCATCGTGCACAAAATACTTATACATATATATATATATATATATATATATATATACACAAAAGTATACACCCGATTAGCACCTCTGGAATAATGGAGTGCTTCTGCGAATCTGCTGATAGCTCCTAAAGGTCTGTGCCGTCTCGCTGTCTACCTGTGGGCATGAACACAGTGTCCAAAAGAAATGGACGTCAGTACGAATATTGTAATGAGTATGTAAGGCATGAATGAAACAAACATAATAGAGAAATCATAAGTCATGAGGTGAAGCCAAAACCTGCGTGACCTTTAAGGATGAATACATTTCATACATATATCACATATACATAATCGTCGTACATGAACCATCATAGCGTACACATCATCATGTCATATAATTCATCATCACAGTGTCGTAGCTTCTCATACACATAAAACATTATGCGTATTCGGCCACGTAGGGCTCGAGAATATCCGTATTCGGCCACGGGGTGGCTCGACAGTATCTGTATTCAGCCACGTAGTGGCTCGACAATATCACATACATATCTTCCATATTCGGCCACGTAGTGGCTCGACCATATCACATGCATCATACAAGGATCAATATATCTCATAATTATCGTAGCCATCACATACATCTTATAAGTTTATCGTAACCTTTCATTAATGCACACATTTAAATTTAAAGACAATCTATGAAAATCACATCATATTCGTAGCACGAATTTCGTATAAATATCGTATGATAGTCTTTATAATCTTTGGGCTTAAGCTCATCATTCCCATTATCATTTCTACAGCGTATCTCTTACCTTTATCTCACATGAAATCCTTTATGAAAATAGACTCGTAATTTCTGGAAACATTGGTCATAGGACATGCATTGAGGCTTATGAACAATCTATAACAATGTCGGGGTGACGTTGGGTCGAGAACCCCCGAGTATATTATGGAGCATTCATAGGTATTCCGCCTCACCTTGAAGGAATTAGTATATAAGGTGAGTGTAGACGTCAAGCATTACCAATAGATCGTAGTTAATGTCTTTAGCTTTGTTTAAACATTATACCATGGACTCTAAAATCTTTCGTCTTAATCTTATCATCTCCGTATCGTGCTCGTAACACATCTCTTATCCTTATCTCACGAGGCTATCCATGAACGCAGGCTCTTGGTTCCGGAATATAAGGAAGCCATGGAAATGTTAGGGAAATAATATCATATCATAGGATTCATGCCTTGGAAAGAAAGGAATAGCCTTACATACCTTTTAATTTAGCTATTCTACCGCTTGATCGTTCTTTTTTTCAATATTCGTGTCTTTACCTTCAAGAGAATTCGCATCAACGTCAGTTAATCGACTATAAGAATGCGTGACTATTTTCTTGGGAAAATTGGGCAGAATTTCCTTTGTTTCTACTACTTTCCCATGTTTGATTTCAACTACCGAACATTCGCAACAACACTCACAATATCGTATCAACCATCGTCATTTATCTACATTTACCACATTCCACCATTTTTCTCCAATTCCTCCACATTTATGGGTTTTAGCTCATCATCAAATTTTCTTATACATCACACCTATTTTATGGTCTACACGTCATTTATAACATATTTATACTCCCAACTCATCAACATTCATAATTCAATGCAACTATCATTTAACTATGGCACTATTCACATTTTATGACCCATTTACTACACTCTTCTATAATCCAAGTGTTTCAACGTATAAATACTTCAATCAACATGCGAAGGACATAAAACTTACCTTAGATGTGGTAGGATTGTGCCTTAAGTAGCAATACTCTTCTATACCAAAAACCCTACTTCAGTTCCTTTGCAATTTCTTGGTGTAGATGAACTTTGATGAGTTTCACACTCTTGATTTCATGGTTTTGATGTTATTGACCTTGATTTTCCTTTGGTTCTCTTGAATTCTTGTGAATGAAGTGTTTAGAGTGTTCTAGAGACTTCTCGAGTCGTGTAGATGAGAAATGAATAAATGAGCTTAGGGTCCCTTTTAATAACTCAAAACCCGATTTTTAATGAACAGTAGTCGGGTGCACAGTGGCTGTAAACTCAGTTTACGGGCCGTATTCTGGTTTACGGTCCGTCCTCCACGACCGTATTTAAGTATATCAGAAACATAAAGGTCTGCTAGGTTTATGGTGGTTTACGGTCGCAGTTTACGGGCTGTATTTTGATTTACGGTCCGTATTCTGAGTCGTATTTAACCATTTCATCATTTGGCAGAAAGTTGATGTTTTTTGGAATGTTGAAGGATGATGGAAGTTTACGGTCCGTAAACCACTTTACGGGCCGTATTCTATTTTACGACCAACTGGGTCGAAGTGCAAATCTGCAACTTTCGCATTTTCAAAACTCATAAGTAGTCATCCCCTTCTTAGTAAAACATCGTACACTCATACACTTCGTTGGTCTACTCGTCGTACGTTCACGAAGAAATTTTCGAGGTGTAACATTCTTCCCCCCTTTTAGAACATTCGTCCTCGAATGTTAATCACTCGGGATTCTACGAAATATTCACCAGAGTTTCCCCTGTAATATGGTACTACCACCCTGTCACAACAACCGTAATATCATTGCCTCACAGGGCCACAACATAATAGCAGCATATCTATGGCCACACAAGACCCAAAAGCATGAAAAGAAAACGTACATACCTTTTTCAAGCTTGGTTCTTAACTTACATCTTTCCCATTCCCTTTTCATCATACAGTAAATTCTTCTAGGACATCTCTCATGTCCTTTGTTGATTATGCAGCCTCGTACTACTAACTCAATAATCCTATAGTAGTAACTTCTAAAGTGCTATAACTCATGTCTTGTATATTTTCCTCACACTCACATCTTCATAAAATATATATTGACAATATAGTCTGTACGATAAGGAAGCTTTCATCAATAACTAACTTGCTCGGTAGTGTATGTCACTCTATTACTTTTTTTGTAACTGACACTATCTTTTCTCTATTCTTTAGCAACTGCTATCTTGGAGGTTCCACCCTTCACACCCTACTTCCTTAAAGCTTGTGTAGCATCGTCCTCACAATCCCCTTTATGTCTTATCGGTAGTATTTCTAAAGGTATTTCATATAGATTACCAGTGGTGGATCAATATTATCCTCAAGGATATATATATAAAAACTGTTAATACCACATATCATACTTTACCGATTATCGTCGCTACATAGCATAAAACCTCTCAATTCATACTTGTTTAATATGATAAATATTTATTTCTCCTTTCACACGTTATCAAAGGCACAGATATACCTGTGACGGCATCGGGAAATGACTCTGGATCCTGTCGCTCAGCTAAAGCATATATACGGGGCTGGGTGGCACCTGAAGTAGTTGCTCCCCCTCTGCCTCTACCTCGCCCTGCCGGAACCGGGGAATTCTTCCCTCCCGCGCGCACCGAAGAAGAACCAGCCGCTGATCCTGCGGGCGCACCGAAGCAATCTTTGAACAAATGTGGCCCTAGGCCACTCAAAAACCTATGCACTCTATCTCCCATATCGGCCACCATAGTCGGGGCATATCTAGCCAACGAATTGAATTGAAGGCTATACTCCCGAGCACTCATATTTTCTTGTTTCAGATTTAAGAACCTATCCGCCCTAGCTCGGCGGACCTCGGGTGGCAAGTAGTGGCGGACGAAGGCATCTACAAATTCTTGCCAAACCGGAGGAGGTGCATTCTCTCCTCTTGATGATACCTAATTATTATACCATAAGACTGCCACGTCCCGGAATCTGTAAGATCCTAACCCCACGGATTTAGTCTCGGAGGCATGGATAATTTTCAATGTCCTCCACATCTCATCAATAAAGCCTTGCGGGTCTTCGTCCGGCTTTGACCCAAAGAACTCCGGAGGATTTAAAGTCATAAAATCGCGGGCTCTAGTATTAATGGCTATGTCACTTGAACCCGAACCCTGTAGCTGTGCCTGGGCTGCGACTAGCTATGTCAATAAGCGGATAGCCTCGGTCACTTGTTGACCCGAAGAAACCGGGGGAGGAATTGGAGCTGGAGCTCCTCCTTGTTCTTCCACATTAGGTGGGGTAGAGGAATTATTAGATAAGGCTTCATTATATGACTCGCCCTCTTCTACATACATCGGAAGCTCTCTTTCTACCCGCCTCTTTGACGTAGTCTTGCCCTTCTGGGCGGCTGTAGCCTTTCCCTTTGGCGGCATTCTGAAATCACAACACACTATTAGGGGGGATAAATGTTTTACATGTCTCTATCGCACGATTTCATAAGAAGAATGATGGTCATTTTTCCTAAATGCCCTGTAGCCTCTTGTTTATTGATGTGGCGCGCAGCACACCATAAACAAGACTCTACTAGACACGACTCGTAGACACTTCCTAGGACTAAACTTCTCTGATACCACTTCTGTCATGACCCAGCTAGGGGCCGTGCCGGGTACCCGGGGCTGACCACCGAGCACCGCTCGTTCTAGTACTCATCATACTCATTAAGCCTCTTTTTTCGTTCATAATCTCATAATCATAAGAAAATCATTTTCATTAAAGAACATAAACACTTTTATATACATAAGCCTTTTGGCTATCAAAAGATAATGTACACATATATACATATATACAGTAGTGACCTTGTGAGACCATATAACCCACACATACGTATCTACGAGCCTCTACTAGAGTACTAGACATATGGACAGGACAAGACCTCGTCGTGCCCAAAATACTTTTACATATATATATACACAAAAGTATAAACCCGATTAGCACCTCCGGAATAATGGACTGCTTCTGCAAATCTGTTGATAGCTCCTAAAGGTCTGCGCCATCCCCCTGTCTACCTGTGGGCAAGAACACAGCGTCCAAAGAAAACGGACGTCAGTACGAATATTGTACTGAGTATGTAAGGCATTAATGAAACAAACATAATAGGGAAATCATAAGTCATGAGGTGAAGGCAAAACCTGCGTGAGCTTTAAGGATGAATACATTTCATACATATATCACATATACATAATCATCGTACATGAACCATCATAGCGTACACATCATCATGTCATATAATGCATCATCGCAGTGCCGTCGCTTCTCATACACATAAAACATTATTCGTATTCGGCCACGTAGGGCTCGACAATATTCGTATTCGGCCACGGGGTGGCTCGACAGTATCCGTATTCAGCCACGTAGTGGCTCGACAATATCCCATACATATCTTCCATATTCGGCCACGTAGTGGCTCAACCATATCACATGCATCATACAAGGAACAATATATCTCATCATTATCGTAGCCATCACATACATCTTATAAGCTTATCGTAACCTTTCATTAATGCACACATTTAAATTTAAAGACAATCTATGAAAATCACATCATATTCGTAGCATGAATTTGGTATAAATATCGTATGTTAGTCTTTATACTCTTTGGGCTTAAGCTCATCATTTCTATTATCATTTCTATAGCATATCTCTTACCTTTATCTCACATGAAATCCTTTATGAACACAGACTCGTAGTTTCTCGAAACATTGGTCATAGGACAAGCATTGAGGCTTATGTACAATCTATAACAATGTCGGGGTGACGTTGGGTCGAGAACCCCCGGGTATATTATGGAGCATTCATAGGTATTCCGCCTCACCTTGAAGGAATTAGTATATAAGGTGAGTGTATACGTCAAGCATTACCAATAGATCGTAGTTAATGTCTTTAGCTTTGTCTAAACATCATACCATGGACTCTAGAATCTTTAGTCTTAAGCTTATCATCTCCGTATCGTGCTCGTAACACGTCTCTTATCCTTATCTCACGAGGCTATCCATGAACACAGGATCTTGGTTCCGGAATATAAGGAAGCCATGGAAATGTTAGGGAAATAATATCATATCATAGGATTCATGCCTTGGAAAGAAAGGACTAGATTCAGTTTCGGAGGCATGAATAATCCTCAATGTTCTCAGCATCTCGTCAATAAAACCTTGCAGGTCTTCATCCAGGTTTGATTCGAAAAACTCCGGAGGATTCAAACTCATGAAATCACGGGCCCTGGTGCTAGCTGCCCGATTAATTGGACCCGCATTCTGCCACTGTGCCTGGGCCGCAACTAACTGTGTCAATAGATGGATGGCCTCGGTCACTTGTTGACCCGAAGGAACCGGTGGAGGAACTGGAGCTGAAGCTCCTCCTTGTTCTTCTACATTAGGTGGGGTGGAGGAAGTATTAGATGGGGCCTCATTATGTGACTCGCCCTCTTCTACATTCGTTGTCGGATTTCTTTCTACCCGCCTTTCTCTCGTAGTCTTGCCCTTCTGGGCAGCTGTAGCTTTTCCCTTTGGCGGCATTTCTGAAATCATACACACTATTAGGGAGGGTAAAATCTTATAACACAGCTCTATCGCACGATCTCTTAAGATGAAATATGGTCATTTTTCCTAAATGCTCTGTAGCCTCCTGTTTATTAGTGTGGCGCGCAACACACCATAAACAAGACTCTACTAAACACAGCTCGTAGACACTTCCTAGGACTGAACTGCTCTGATACCACTTTTGTCACGACCCGACTAGGGACCGTGACGGGTACTCGGGGCTAACCACCGAGCACCACTCCTTCTACTACTCATCACACTCATTAAGCGTTCTTTTATCAAATTCATGCTCAAATCATAGAAAAATCATTTTTCGTTTGGAAACATAATTACTCATATATACATAAGCCCTTCGGCTATCAAAATAAATATACATATACAATAGTAACATCGTGAGACCATACTACCCACACATGCGTATCTACGAGCGTCTACTAGATTACTAGGAATAGAGATAAGACAGGACCCCGTCGTGCCCAAAATATACATATGTATACACAAAAGAATAATCAAAGGCACCTCCGGAACAATAGAGTGCTCTCAGGTCAGCTAATAGCTCCTACGACTCTGGATCACCTCCCTGTCTACCTGTGGGTATGAACACAGCGTCCAAAGAAAACGAACGTCAGTACGAACATTGTACTGAGTATGAGAGGCATAAGTAATAATAATACGTCAATGAGATAAAGGAAGCATCAAATAAGGAGTAACCTATAACTGACTGTCAATTATAAAAGAAATAATACATGCTGGCTTACTTCATAATCATCATCATATCATGTATGCATGTATATATAAGCTGCCCGACCAAATAGGTACGGTGTGATAATCATTAGTTTGCGTACAGGTCTCTCGCGTCCGGGGTACCATCTCATGCCGCCCACTAGTGGTGTCTACCCACGCCATCTAGATATGGTGTATACGCTGCCCGCCTTAGCAGTGTCTGCCCGGCCTTATAGGCGCGGTGTAATATCATCAACATGTACTCATCATAATGCATGTATAGAAACTCAAATATAGTTATACTTTATCGAGGTAACATAAGGTCGTGAACCCACGATTCCATTATGGAGCATTTTTAAGTATTCTGCCTCACCTTGAAGGAAATAGTGTATCAGGTGAGTGTATACAATAACAACATCATTAACTTTATAGGAACATCATATCATGAACTCTAGAATCTTTAGACTTTAGCTCATCATCATCATTATTGGTCTCGTAATGTATCTCTTATCTCATGTGGCTATGCATGAACATAGACTCTTAGCTTTCCGGGATGTAGAAGATTCATGGAGAAGAAGGAAAAATCATGCCATAGTATTCATGTCATAGAAAGAAAGGACTAGCCTCACATACCTTTTCGTCTATCTACTCTATCGCTTGAACGTTCCTCTTCAATATTCACGTTTCTACCTTCAAGAGAGTTCATACTCGTATTAGATAATCAACAACATAAGCGTGTTTGAACTAAAGCTATAGAAAATTGAGAAGCATCTCCTTTGTCTCTACTACTTTCCCCATATCATATTGCAACTCCCAAACGTCAATAATAACATTCATAATATCATCATCAATGACTTTAGTCAAATTCATCATTATCCAATTCCTACAATTTCCTCTGAAGGTCATCCATAATCATAATCATAATACCACGTTACATTCATTCTCATCTAATGTTTCTCTAATGCTCTTAACATCATTCATAACGTAATTACAATCACAACATATCAATATTTATGATTCATATTAATCTACTATTCACAATTGCCACTAATCTTATCTTTTGTAATCCATTTTCCATCTGCTTCCATAAACCAAGTGTTTCAACGTTTCAATACTTTAACCAACATGGAATAATCATAAAACTCACCTTTGAATGCGTAGGAACAGGTTTTGGTTGACAATGCTTCACTTGAAGAAAACCCTAGCTTTAGCTTCCAAGGGATTTCTAACTTCCATAACCCTAGCAAGCTTCCATATACTTGATTTCCCTTGAATATTGGTGATTGATTTATGTTGAAGATGTGTATGAAATATTGTAGAAGCTTGGAGGGAAGTGGAGAAGTGGAAAAGAATGACAAAACAAAGTGGGAACGTGTATTTATAGTTGCAACTTAATCAGTCCATCGGGACTTATACGGACCACTTATACGGTCTGTATAACATTATACGGTCTGTATAAGTGTCTGTGGTTCACCACCATGGAAACATTATTGTTGTTGGGTTATATGGACCATTATACGGTCCGTATAAAGCTCCACGGGCCATATAATATGGTCGTGTAATTCACAGTTTTTCCGAAGTTGTCCTCGTCGTTTCGTTTAGTCTCCAATCCTTATACAACCTTCTTGACACTTGTTTAATACTTCATTAATAATCTAAACATCCCTATAACTCGTCCTCAAGACCTTACCAAAAAATCCTTAACACAATAATGTTATACCCCGTATTTTTGTACGTCGAATTATTCGCAAGCTAATCGACATAAGTTAAGGACGAGATTATTTTGGGATATGAGACAAGGGCTTTTAATCCCCGATTTTTAATGAGTGCACGATTGCTTGTAAATTTAATTGGTGTGGAAATATTAGTGGAGATTGAGGATTAATTAACCATGATTATATTATTAAGTTGGGATTAAGGATTAATTAAGTTAATTAGACCACTAAGTGGGCCCCACAACACATGGCGGAATTTGATTGGTTGTTAATTAATTGGGACACATGTCAAAAGGGTGGACACATGTCCCATGGAGGGGCTGCCTATATAAGTCATTATGATGACTCATAAATCACCTTGCCATTTACAATTCATTCCAACTTTAACTTGAATTAGAGATAAACAAAGTTGATAAAAAAGAGAGCTTCCATGCCATGGCAAATCACGGCCATGGCAGATTTGGAGTAGCTCACGGCCAGCTGCTATGGTAGAAGAAAAATTGTAATCTCCTAAGGTGTTTTACATGTCAAGAAGGCAGCAACCTAAGGGTGACGAAGTGCGGGAGATGAAGTGGTGCGAATTGAGCAAGTTATTATAGGATCTGTTCTAATTAATTCAAGGTAAGATTTCTTCATCTTGAAATGTAGTTGGAATTAAAGATGTTGTAATGAAGAGAATAATTTGTATTATATGGAATTGGATGTTGAAAATTGTATATGTTAACGTTAAAGTTTTGTTTGGACCATGTTGGTGTTGTTTCAACTTAGCAATGGTGGATTAAATTTGATTAATGTTGTCGTGATTGTTATATGGTAATTGAGGGTGATTTGTTCATGATCGAAGGACTGGAAATATGGTGATAGATATGTATAGGTGTTGTTGTCCATGACAAAATGATACTCTTCCTCGTGTGTTTGTAGTTTGGCGAAGTACATGTCAAAAATTTCATTTTTAATGTTGTAGTCTCGGTGGGCTGTTTCGAGACGTTATTGAAAGGATATCGAAGTAATTTTATTGTACATGGATGATAGTTGATGTTTTTGTTGTGTTGCTATTAATGTGGCTCGTAAGTTTGGAAGAAAACAAGTGCATAAGGTGTCGTATACGAAGCGTATAATGGTCTGCCTATCGTATAATCTTAGATGTCAATGATGTGAGTTGAAAAAGAATTAAGAGAGGTTATTAGGTTGCTATTGTTGTTGTTGGTATTGCTGTGCTAATCGGAGATTAATTGGAAGTTCGGGCTAGGCAATATATATAGAGGAAATGCTGCCCGATTTCCGTTAAGTTCTTAACTAACCAGAATCCTAATCAAGAAAGTATGAACTAAAGAATGATTCCTATAAGTGGTTGGTTGTAGATTTATAAGATAAAAAGTATAGTTTACTAACGATAGCGTTACTTTTATATTAAATAGGCTAAAGGGGCGACGAAGCGAACGTGGTTACGGTTAACCCATAACAGGTATGCAAAGCTAACCCTTCCTTCTTTTTGGCATGATCTTTATGAAACAAACAGACGGCGTGTATATGATTCCAAAGAAGTTCCCATTCTTAGAGCCACTAGGATGGCCAATGTTCTTGATTTCCATAAGCTATTTGATATGATTTTGATAGGTGTCTATGATTTCTGAAGTTCCTTTTGATATAATCCATAGTGACATTCGAAGGGTACATGATATGATTATTGTATTGATTATCAAATGATGGTTCATCTTGATTATTCTATTGAGTCTCATATATGACTTAGTTTGCATATGGTTTCTCACTACTCTGCTCGTGCATGCCTCAATATGTCTTTCACCGAGTCCCGGGCCGGGTATGTTATCGTGCACAGTTTCACTGCATTGTTCACCGAGTCCCTCCCTAGAGGGCAGGGTACGGTACATATATATATATATATATATATATATATATATATATATATATGATGTGATGATATGTTTATGGCGGCCAGGATGGTATATGATGACTTTATTCACCGAGTCCTATAATGGGCCGGGTATGATATATGATATTGACATGCATGATTTATGTTTCAAAAGGCAAGTGTATTGATATTTTAAAAGCCATACTTGTTCTGGTAATCTCTATTTCAGTTATGATCCTCTTTATTGTATTTCATGCTTTATATACTCAGAACATATTTCGTACTGACCCCCTTTCTTCGGGGGGTTGCGTTTCATGCCCGCAGGTATAGATAGTCGGTTTGGTGACCCTTCAGCATAGGACTTCCACTAAGCTGTCTTGGAGAGCTCTGTTGTTCCGGAACCTAGACTTTTGGTACAGATCTTATGATGTACTTATATGTTTACCCAGGGGTACGGCGGGGCCCTGTCCCACCATATTTCGCTATCGATACTCTTAGAGGTCTGTAGACATATGTGTGGGTTGTGTATAAGTTTGTTCAGCTGTGTCTATACGATGTGCTATGGATATGTTCGTATGTAGTGGCAGCCTTGTTGGCTTGCACATGATATTGATATGTAGTGGCAGCCTTGTCGGCTTGCGTATCCTTTTATGATTTGATCAGTTATGACTCCTCAGGAGACAGTTAGCTGGACATATATATATATGATGATGTTATGAACCTTCGGAGTTCTTTTGCAAGTTTCCATATTGTTCATAGTTTCAATTTGGCTATATCTAACAGGTACGTATGTGAGTGTCCAGCTCGGGCACTAGTCATGGCCCATGGGGTTGGGTCGTGACAAATAATTTACGAAACCTTTCCTAAACCCCACTTATACTCCACTTATCCTTATCAATTCTTATTTCAACAATTCATATTATTTCAAAATCTTAACGTATGCATCCTAGGACTTACTAAATATCCCTCTTATAGCCTTAAGAACTTCCTGTCATCCTTAAGCTCGCCTTGGTCCATTAACTACATGACGTCATGAAATTTCCAAGGTGTAACAGTTGCCTCGGACATGAGGAAGCTTTTCTAAAAGATGACCCAAGAATAAGACGGATTTGCACGTTTAAAGGAATATTTCACGAACTTCGGAGTCGATACTGTAAATAACAAGAGGAGAAGGGCGCTCGAGGAGTAAAGAATTCAAGAAAGGTTAAGGGTGAAAGTAGTGAAGGTATACTAATGGGCTGATTGAAGAAAGAGGAGAGCATCTAGGAATAAAGTAACTGGAAACCTTCAACCACGGCGGTACACAAGATACGTTAACGAGTTGGCGGTAGGAAACTGATCAATCATCGAGATAAGAACAAGGATGATGGGGCGACACATATGACTAGAAAAGTAATGACATGGGACAAGAATTCTTGTAAAGACCGAGAGATTCGATCACCGAGAAAATAGAATGAAATGTAAAGAACGTGCATGGAAGACAACCTGGTCGTGGCATCAGAAAGACAGAAAAAGGCTCGATGAACGAGGATGGAGAGAGTCTACATTGTAAGAATTTCGTGCTAAGAGCGAGAAGTAGCAGGACACTCGGAAAACTTGGATGCATAGCTGCAACACAAACGCGTAGTTAAGAAGAATTATAAACAAGTGAGATAAACGGGCGAAAGGACTAGTAATGGATGGAAGGGTATGGAAATATTTACAAAAGAATGATGATGTAGACATAAATGGAAGAAGAACTCAGGCTAAGAAGTTTTAGATATGTTATAAGCAAAGTCGAGAAGAGAGACGAGGAATAAGGTATAATTGAAGACTTCATAAATGACGCAGTGAATCTCAATGTCCCCATTAACTTGCGGGTCCAGGAACCGTTAGTCATAAAATACAGAGGTGTGAAAAGATGGAAAAGAAGGCATCGGAATTGGACCTAACCCTTAAAAGTATTCCAATTGAATACGAGAGTGGAACTAGCAAAAAGATAGATAAGTCAGACCATACGATGGTGAAAACGCGGCCTTGGGAAGATCGTGAAGGATGACAGATAAGTAGTGAAGATGCTGGATACTCGAAGGTTATTGATATATAAGGACCTCCTTAGCGGCGGAAGAACATATTAGACTTGAAAAGAACTGGGATTCTCTCAAGCTCCAAAAGAAAAAATTTATTAGCTGGAGGCGTATTGGCATGTCAGAAAGGTATCAGAAAGAAGCAGAAACAGTTGACAATAAGTGTACCGTGAGACAGACATAGGAAGAAAGTATAGAAGACACCTTAAGAGAATGCTTCACACCGACATCAGCTACGGCATTTCTAGACAATGGTTTGAAACCCCCGTATCGGGCAAAAATTGCACCGTACCTAAGTATGCGGAGACATGTCCTAAAAGGGTAATAAAGAGAGCAAGAAAGGTTTCCAAGTCAAATTCACAAGGATGACAGAGAGGATGATGAATCTAAGGATGACAAAAAAAAAGGATTTTAGCACTGGAAGGGACGACTATTTTAACAAAAGCAACCACGATTAGTAGTTTGGTAATTTCCAAAGAGAGGAAGAACGCTGCTTTTATGAATGGAAATAAAAGAGTTCACCGGATATTAGAAAACATCTCATGGATTACTAATTATACTGAACATGAGAGTGTATGCTATGGAGTTATATGAACCATCAACGTGAAGCTATGCCCAACTATAATTGCAAAAAGGCCACATCAGAAAGCCAATAAGGAATAACAACGGATGAAATGACCGCCGGTACAAGGAAATCGAAGCTAGATATATATATTTTGTAAGAGAGTCATAATGGAGTAAGAATTGTCGTAGCCCTATGCTTCTGGGTTGTATTGCGAGGTTAAAGAAACAGTTGTGGCAGGAAGCTAAAGAAAAAGTGGTGGCAGTAGCCCAAGGATTTAGCTTGAACTCGAATTATAAGTTTGCCATAAATGTAACTGTACTGCGAAGGGTAATAAATGGCGAAGAAACATTACGTATTTCGGATATCGGTATAACTAGCCTTGGAAAGGAACACAACCATTATGCACATTAGCGAAAAAGTAATGTTGAATAAGCAATTGGAATGTAAGGGTAAGAGAGGCAGTGACAAGAATGTAAGGGAATAGGGAGCCTGACTAACGAGCTACCAGAAGTCGGTAAAGTGCATACTTAAAAATCAACGAGTATAAAAGGATAGCCCGAGATGGTACCGAAGGAGTAAACGCAAAGAGGACGCCATAAATGAGAAAGGTAATTTCCCACTAACAAGGAAACAAGAAGTTAGAAAAAGAGAATACTTATAGGATGACGAATAGTTACGGCACGGCAAGTCAAGACAGCAATAATGAAGACAGAGTGAGAGCCAGATACTAGTTAAATTCTGATCATGTACATGAGGGCAAAGAAGTGAAAGATGATGTCGTGGGTTGGCAATACTGCAACATTCGAGGACGAATGTTCCTAAGGGGGGAAGAATGTTACACCCCGGAAAATTTTGCGCTACCTAGACTGTAGACAGCTTAGTGTGAGCCCGAACAAGAGCAAAGTCATGCGAGGATTTAGGAGAAATTTTATATTATAAGAGTGAATAATGGCATATATATGGTATGTGGAGACCATATGGGGTGCATTGGTTCATATGTCACTTGCCGAAAAGCCCTCGTTGCTGTAAGCCAAGCGGGGCCCACACGTCGGAGTTTTATAAAGGACATGTGAAGAGGCATATGAGTAGTATGTGGAAATTTGAGCAAGTCCTAAGAAGGACCCATAAGCCAAATATGGGCATAAGCCCTCCAAAAGGATGATTTAAGGAAACATTATTGGATGATCTGACTTGGAGGGGCCAAAACGACATTATACGTTAGGAATTTGGGAAAACACCAAGAATGAAAGTTTTAGATAATTGAAAGAGATTTCCAACCATGGGTCGTGAGACCCCTCACAATATTGGTATCAATAGTTATGACATTTTACTGAACGAACGCGCAGTTAGAAAATTAAGGCTGCGCGAACGTGCCCAAAGGGGGCGCGATCGCGCGGAGTTAATTTTACGTCAGTCCAGGCAGAACCTGGGCCGTTCTATAAAAGGCGAGGCCCCCTTATTTTCAACCAAACACACCCAAAACCTCCCCAAACCTTCCAGAAAATTCCCTAACTTTCCATCATCAACTTTTTAGCCCGAAACCAGGTATAATTCCCAAATCTCGGTCCAGACATCATATAGTTGCGACTACAAAATTGTGTATTGAGGCATTGTGGCTTAAGTTCAAGGTGGAGGAGTGAATATATAGCATTATTATCGAGATAAAGGTATGAATCTCTTGTTATTAACGTTAATCTTGGTTTAATTATGGAGGAGGAGTTATTAAATTTTTGTAAAGTAATTCTGTTGGTGGAAATATAGGACAAACACCATATGGGTTGTTCTATGGAATAATTTGATATGGGAAATGATGTTATTAATGTTGGTATTGTTAATGTTGTTGTTGGTTGTTGAATTGAGAATTCGGGCTAGGCATATAAACAGGGGAAATACTGCCCGATTTTCGGCAGAATATAGAATAGTTTGATTTGAAACTTGGAATAAGTGTGCGATAACGTTAGTGTAAATCCTCTTAAATATAGACTTGCGAGCTCGGATGAATAAGCGTAGCTAATAGGAGGTTGAATAGGTATGTTAAGGCTCGTCCCTTTCTTTCAAAGGCATGATTCATATGTTATGATTCCATAAATGTTTCCATAAACGCCTTGTTTTCAAAAGCTTGAGGTTCATGACTCTTAAAGCCTCTTATGATGTTAAATGGAATATGTTCTATGATTATTGCGACGATGATTATGATTCTCTTCTTTTGGAACTCCGAATGCTATGATTTGAGGGCATTATGAGACTATTGAGCCATTCCATGAATCCCTTAACCGTACTAATTGTTGACGGTCTCACCTCATGTTACTCATTCCTTCGAGGTGAGATATAGCGATGATAACGATTTTATTTCCAGTGCTACCTAAGTTCATGATTCTTGAGACTCCCGTGACATCGTCGATTTCATCTTATGATGGTTGATCCTTCAAGGAGTGATATAGTGACAATGGTAATGCTAATGATGACGTTGATTTCATTTATGTATTTTTATGTGTATGTATGTATGTATGCATTGCATCCCACTGATCAGTTGGGGATAACACCGAGTCCCGAAAGGGCCGGGTAAGATAACACCGAGTCCTGAAAGGGCCGGGTAAGATAACACCGAGTCCCAAAAGGCCCAAGTTAATACCATGTAAGATGCTATATGTATATAAATATATGTATCTATATATATATTACCGTGCCTTAACGACCGGACGAGATATTATATATGTATGGATATGTATGGAAAAAATCTTAAAAAGCTAAGCATGCACGACATTCGCCTTAAAAGGGCATTCAAAGGCACAGGTTAATCTTGTTTATATTACTTTATCCCCATACGTTCATTATATTAATTTTCCATGTTCAGTATTTCTTAATATGTTACTATTCATGCCTTACATACTCAGTACATTATTCGTACTGACGTCCCTTCTTGTGGACGTTGCGTTCATGCCCGCAGGTGTAGATAGATGAGACAAGGATCTTCCATAGTAGGTTGCCTTCAGGTACCAGTTCTGATTGGTGAGCTCCATCTCTTCCTGGAGCACTGCCGAGAATATATATATATATATATATATATATATATATATATATATATATATATATATATGATTTTGTTCAGGGTATGTCGGGGGCCCTGTCCCGACTTGTATACTTCAGTCATGTTCACAGAGGCTTTGCAGACAGTTCCTGTGTACAGCTTAGTCATAGTGTGACGATAGTAATGTTGGCATCATGGGTCCAATGTACATATACGTATGCATGATATTATGTTCGCATTTAGCCTCTCGATCCTATTGTTTCCATTTGAGACACGAAGGATGTAAGTTATAAGTTGGTTCGCTCGGTTTCCATAAGGTGTCGGGTGCCAATCACACCCTACCAAGGGTGGGGTGTGATAGGGTAAGACACTTTCTACCTCCAAAACTCAGGCGAGGGTCTCCATTCCTAAGGCATACCCGACTAGGAACCATAAGTTTTACTATGACGAAAACGAGAGGCATAAATTTCTCCCCCCTTAGAAACATTCGTCCTCGAATGTTAGGTTCTCGTGAATTCTACGAAAATTTCATCAGAGTTTTCCCTGTAATATGGTACTACCATCCTGTCACTGCAACCCAAACTAACATTGCCTCATAGGGCTACAATAACCACAACAAGAAAATATGGCCACCACACGACCCAAATACATTCAAAAAAAGTATTACATACCTGAGGGCAATGGCGTCTCGTCTTGAACCTCTTCTGGGGTGGAAATAAGTGCGGATACCTAGACTTCATATCTTCTTCATATTCTAGGTCATCTCCTCTCTATTGTTATTCTCCACAGGACCTTAACTGAAGCTATGTCTTAGTTCTGAGATTTCGCACTTGCCAATCTAGTATGGCTGTAGGTACTTCTTCATAAGCCTGCTTTTCGATAACCTGAACATCATCTATAGGCACGATTCTGGAAGGATCTCCAACGCACTTACGAAGCATCGACATATGAAAAACTGGGTGAACTGACTCCAATTCTAAAGGTAGATCTAGTTCATAAGCCACTTGGCCTACCTTGCACACAATCTTGTAAGGTCCAATATACCGAGGACTAAGCTTACCCTTCTTGTCAAATCTCATTACACCTTTCATCGGCGACGCTTTCAGGAATACCCAATCATTAACCTGAAATTCCAAGTTTCATTGACGGTTGTCCGCATAAGATTTCTGATGACTCTGGGCTGTCAACAACTGATCTCGAATAAGATTGATATTTTCTACCGCTTGTTGAATCAATTCAGGACCTATTAGTTGTGTCTCTCCTACTTCAAATCACCCAATTGGCGATCTACACTTCCTTCTATATAGAGCTTCATACGGGACCATTTGGATATTGGAGTGATAACTGTTGTTATATACAAATTCAATAACTGACAAATGATCATCCCAATTTCCTCCGAAGTCCAATACATATGCTCGCAACATATCCTCCAAGGTCTGAATAGTGCGTTCATCTTGTCCATCCGTCTGTGGCTGAAATGCTGTACTGAGTCTTACTTGAGTTCCCAAACCTTCTTGAAAGGACTTCCATAAATTAGCTATAAATTGTGCCCCTCTATCTCTGATAATGGAAACTAGAACACTAGGAAGTCGCACTATCTCTTTAAGGTACAACTTGGCATAATCTTCTGCTGAGTATGTAGTTTTGATTGGTAGGAGATGAGCTGACTTCGTGATTCTATCAACAATCACCCATACGGAGTCATACTTACGCAGGGAATGGGGAAAACCTACAATAAAATCCATGTTGATCACCTCCCATTTCCAGATTGGAATTTCCATAGCCTGCAACAATCCTCCTGGCTTTTGATGCTCGATTTTCACTTGTTCGCAATTTGGACACTGAGCTACAAATTCTGCTATATCATTGTTCATGCCGTCCCACCAATACATTAACTTGAGATCATGCTACATCTTTGTCGCTCCTGGATGAATGGAATAGCGAGAGTAATGGGCTTCTTCCAGAATCTGATGGCGTAATCCTGCAACATTTGGAACATATAGCCTGCTTCGATACCTGAGAATCCCATATGCAGAAATCTCAAAAGGTGACTTTTCCTTCTGCGGAAGTGCATCTCTATACTGACTGCCCTGAATATCTAGAATACTGTTGCCTCTAGCCACCTTTATACTCACTACTATCACCGGCAGATCTGGCCCTCTTACTATGCCCTCTATCAATATCGCGCTCACCCCTGTGCGGCTGCTGCTGCTCTTCCAAATTCTGAGCGTGAGCTTGAATATGAGAGATATCCATCCCTTCCTGGAGTGAAGTTGTCAAGTAATGTTTGATCAAATGTGGACCTAAGCCACTCATGAATCGGTGCACCCGGTCTCTCATATCGGCTACAGCATACCTAGCCAATGAATTAAAACAGAGACTATACTCCTGAGCACTCATATTTCCTGGCTGAGAATTCAAAAACCTGTTAGCTCAGCCTCGACGGACCTCAGGTGGAAAATAATGGCGGATGAAAGCATCTACGAACTCCTGCCATACCGGGGGAGGCACATTTTCCCCTCTCGAAGAAATCCATTTATTATACCAAAGGACGGCTACATCTTGCAATCTATAAGATGCCAACTCCACTGACTTAGTATCAGACGCATGTATTATTCTCTGCGTCCTCAACATCTCATCTATAAAACCCTACGGGTCTTCATCTAGCTTTGACTTAAAAAAACTAGAGGATTCAAACTCATAAAATCACGGGCCCTTGCACTAACTGCTCTATCGCCTAGAACCTTACTCTGTCGCTGAGCCTGAGCGGTAACTAGCTGGGTCAGTAACTTAATAGCCTCGGTCATCTACTAGCTCGAAGCACTCGGTGGAGGAACTGGAGCTGAGGCCCCTTCATGCCCCTCTAAAACAGGCGGAGTGTGAGAAGTATGAGATGGAGCCTCGTTATAGGATTCACCCTCTTCTATATTTACCGGTTTCTCTTGTTTAGTCCGCCTTCCTATCGCAATCTTGCCCTTCTGGGCAGCTATCGCTTTCCTCTTCATTGGCATCGCTGAAATCATAACACACAATTAGGAAAAAGAAAAATCTTATACTATAGCTCTATCGCACGATCTATGAAGAAGAAAGACGGTCATTATTCCTCAATGCCTCGCAGCCTCTTGTTTATAAGTGTTGCGCTTTTCACACCCATAAACAAGACTCTACTGGACACGGCTCAAAGACACACCCTAGGACGGAACTGCTCTGATACCACTTTTGTCACGACCCATCTAGAGGGCCATGATGGGTACCCGGAGCTAGCCTACCGAGCACCACCTTTCCTTTTATTATCTGCCTCATCGTGAGTTAATACAAGTTTCAAAACAACACTTAGTATGGGACAGTCCTCAATTACTCCTCCAAACATATATATAAATGTGCAAGCCCATGGGGCTACAAAATGATATACAAAACATATACACCAAGAGATCACATAAGGAGTAAGAGAGCATAAGATGAAGGAATAACCTGTAACTGATTTCCTCTTAAGGCGAAGTCATGCATGCTAACTTTTATATTAAAACAACATCAATCATATATAGACATACATAACTACCCGACCATATAGGTACGCTGTTATCATCGTTAGCCCGCGTCCGGGCCTCCCGCGTTGGGGGGTAACCATCTCATGCCCCCCACTAGTGGTGACTGCCCGGCCAACTAGGCACGATGTAATTATCATCATAGTCGCCCACTACGCCTATCGTAGTGGTGTCTGCCTAGCCAACTAGGCACAGTGTAATCATACAGAAAAATAAGCATGCATGAGAGACCAATTAAAACTACAATCATATCGGACTGACGCAAGGTCGATGACCTCCGATTATGTTATGGAACAATCATCATCACTACATCTCACCTCGAAGGAACAAGTAACAAAAGGTGAGAGCATAACAATGAGTGAAATCAAGGAAATCATAGATAAGCTCAATTATCTCCTAATATCTTTGCAACCATAAGCTTTGGAACTTCTAGCATTAAAATCATTATTATCATAATCATCATAGAAAACATCTTATCTCTTTCTCATAAGAAGCACTTAAGAATTTTGGACTCTCAACTTTTGGGATGTAAGAAGGTCATGGAAGTATGTAGGAAATCGTAATATAGGAGTCATGCCTTTGAAAGAGAGGGATTAGCCTTAACATACCTTTGCGTCTCCTCAACGACTAAACGTTTTCCTTCCAAGCTCACAACTATACATTTAAGAGAATTTGTACAAAATTAGATCATTGAAAGCATGCTTAGGTTTAAACTATGGCGACTAAGAGCTAACAAACAATTGGGCAGCATTTCCCTTTTATCATCAACTTCCTCCATATAATAAATAACTCCTAAATATCAATAGCAACACCCGTAATACCATAATCAATAGTCTTCTTCAAGCCACTCATAACCATAGCTACAACATATTACTATATTCATTCACATGTACTTCCTCAACACCCTTAGTATCATTCATAACAAAATTATATTCATAGCACACTAAGAATCATGACCCAAGTTAACTTACCACTCAAATTATCATTATTTCCATAGTTGAGCTTCATATTCTACTTCCTTCCCTTATCCAAGTTATTTAACCACTAAAATACTGTTAATAACATGAAACGAATGTAGAACTCATCTTTGATCACGTAAAGATGATCCTTGGATGTATATAATTCACTTGAGAGAAACCCTAACATTAATACCAATGGAATTCTTGACTTCTAACAGCCCTAATGAGCCTTTTTTGCACTTGGTTCTCTTGATTCTTGGTAATGAATCCTTGAGTTCCTTTAAGTTTGTGTTAATATGGTGGAGAGAATATTCTGGAGCTTTCAAGACTTGTGGAGAAGGTAGGAAATGAAAATTATGAACAAGGGTCATCCATTTATAATTGGAAATAGAAAGTTCCAGCGAGGCGGTTCGACAAGCTGGTCGATGACCGGTTGACGCGTTGACTGTCCATCGACTTGCTCCGTCGACCAGCTCTTGCAAATCCAAGGTTGCAGAAACATGTTGATGGTGCGTAATGACGGTTCGTCGACATGTCAACGACCAGTCAATGCTGACTTATGTCTTCAGATCTCCCCGAATCAGTTCAGATTGCGTCGATTCGATTCGTTCAACTTCCAATCCTTTAAGTTACCCAGAATACCTGTTGGTACATTTGTACACGGGGTAAGACACTTTTTACCTCCAAAACTCAGGCCCGGGTCTCCATTCCTAAGGCATACCCAACTAGGAACCATAAGTTCTACTATGACGAAAACGAGAGGCGTAACACTGACCCCCACTGTAAATTAGTTCCAAAAGTGGTGGACCACTGATTGGATTTTATGGTCAAATTATACAGACGGTATAGTTTTTACGGTCCGTAAAAGTGGACCGTAAATCTAAGTTGGTGCCAGATTTTTTTATGATATATTTCTGACCCTTGTTCATTGTAGCACATTTCGACATTTCCCTAAGTCCTTAAAAGTTCTAGAACTCTCTTCTAAACATACCTAACCAACCCCAAGTGAAATCAATGATTAAAAGGCAAAAACCAAGAAATTCAAGTGTCGGAAGGTTCACTAGGGTTTGTAGAGTCGAAGTATTCCTTTGGTGTTAAAGTTGGAGGTTTCATTCTAGTAGAATAATTTGATCCATAGTTTTCTCTTATGTGATTGAGGTATGGTTTCATCTCTATTACATGTTATTGAGGTTTATTAATTGTTGTACAAGTTGATTGAGGAAAGAAAGTGAAAACGGAAGTTCAAATATGAATTTAATGATATTTTTAGTAGTAAACTAACTTGAGCTATAATTATTAGCATGTTTTGACCATAATCTCATTATGAGGGATAGTAATGATGTTGATAAAGTGTTGTATACAAGTGTATAAAGGGGTTGTATTGAAGTTGTTGTTATAAATTGATTATGAGAAGAAGTTTTGGGATTGTATTAGGTATAATTTGAATGAAATCTCTTAATCATGGCAATGTTGATGTTCTTATTTTTGTTTTGGAGTTGATTTGGAATTTGGTGGAAGTCGATAAGATAGGGGAAGTGCAGCCCAAATTCCACTAGCACGCTAATACTCCAGTTTGAACTTATGAGTGTTTTCAAAACTTAACTCTAGTATGAATCCTCTTGAATGTAGATTTACAAGCTTGGGAGGATAAGCGTTAAGTAGTTAAGGAGACAACAAGGTATGTTAAGGCTAACCCTTTCTTTCTTATGGCATAATCAATTCGATATAAACATATATACAAATGTCCTCCATGATGACTCCATTTCTAGAAATACTAAAGTTATAGTTCTTGATGGTCTCATGATATTATTGAGCTTTGTTGCATGATTATTGATCTTGTTCATTGTTATTGATCTCATCTTCTGATAGTTGTTCCTTGAAGGTGAGATATAGCGATGATGATGATTTCATAATGGAAATCAGAGATTTACTGACCTTACGTCACTCCGATAAAGTTATAGATTTCATTTGGGCTCTCATGCATGCTTTACATATATATGTATGTATTTTCTCATACCGCGCCGCGCTATAATCGGCCGGGCAGGCACGTGGATGTGCACACCACTGTAGTGGGCAAGTTATAATGTTACCCCGGACACGGGATGATTATGATAACACCGAGCCTAATTGGTCGGGCAGGATATTATATATGTATGTATGAAAATGTTTTTTTTTTCAAAGCTAAGCATGCATGATATCCACCTTAAGAGGCAATCAGATGTACATGTTATTTCTCCTATCTCATGTTTCCCTCATATTTTCATTGTGTTGTTATTCATGCCTTATATACTCAGTACATTATTCGTACTGACATCCTTTTATTTGTAGACACATCGTTCTTGCCCGCAGGTAGGCAGGGAGACAGATCAGACCCCTAGGCTGCTTCATCAGCGATTTCACAGGAGCGCTCCATTTGTTCTGGAGCTGCGGTTTAGTTGGTATTATTCTTTTGTGTACATACATGGGCATGGTAGGGTCCTGTCCCGTCTTTATGATATTATTCACTCCACATAGAGGCTCATGGACAGATGTATATAGCTAGATGTCCTATAACCTCATCAGTTCATATTTTTGTATATCATTTTTGGCAGCCTTGTCGGCTTGCGCATATGGGCATAGTTGATGATGACTATATAGATGTGCATTTATCTTTTGGACTCATTTCCTTACAGATTATGATAGTTATGAGTTATCTTTGTGGTCCACCTAGATATGATTATGAGATATATGATACGAGGTGCTCGGGAGGTTAGCTCCGGGTGCTTGTCATGGCCCTCTGGTTGGGTCGTGACATCCTCTTTATGATTTTTTCAACTATAAAAGAGTTGAAATGAAGAATTATTAATTTATGCCACGGAAACTCCTATTATTTCTAAGTGAGCCTATTAAAGGGGGTTAACACTCCGAGTTCTTGCTATTCATTTCTACTAGACCCTAACTCACTTTTCCAAGTAGAGAAAAGGTCAATGACATAGGTTAATGTTTGCAACCACAAACCTACATTAATAAATAAGAAATAAATAAAAACCAACAGCCCATTATGCATATATTCAATGTCAAACACCCATTAATATAACACCCATCATTGGTTTCACAACTTTAACATTTAAAATTATCTACTCATGGCTAAAACTGCAAAACAAGACATTAAAGAAAGCATTAAAACCTTACAATGAGTAAAGAAGAGAAAAGATAGAATGGTCCTCCTCAAAAGCTTCAAGTTAGAGGTATCCAATGCTATGGAATATAGGGACAAGATTCTGAACAGGATGACCCATAAAAATCCAACACAACCTATTTATAATGGTTTAAAAACATGAAAATAATTGTGACAAAAATGCCCCTAGCGTACATTTTCACATACCGTAAAACAAATATTAAGTCCGTCAATCCTGTGTTGGCCACTATAAATGGAATCCTTCACTTCTAGGTGTCCTTCTACGCTTACTTTTACGGACTGTAAGTCAGAAATACGATCTATAACTTCTTTTCAGGACAGGATCTTCAGTTGAATCATTGCTCTGGATAAGATTTAGGGTGAGATTTATATTTCGTAGATATGTTCTATGGTTCGTAAAGTCCTGTCATAGCTGATGTTCCACTAACTCTTTGGCTTTGGATACGACTCCTGGTGGAGTTACGGCCCGTAGATCCATTCTACTATAAATCCCGTCTAAATCACTGAATTTTCTGACATACTAAGCTCACTTTTATGCCGCCATTTATGGTAAGTCTGTGAAATATATGGCCCGTAAAACTCTTCAGAACTGGGGTTTTTATGAAACTTCCTTTGTTTTTGTCATTTTATCTCCGGATACCTACAACACAACAAATAACATAAGACAAAACACGAATCACACTTAAAAAAAATCCAAACTCTTTATAATAGACATCAAATGTGCCGAAATTCCATGCCACATCAACACCCCCAACTTAAAGTCTTTTCTTGTCCTCAAGCAACAAATGACACACACTACTATCAGGAAATCTTAGATATCACAAAGCAAAATCATCTATAATGGTATTGGCAAGTAAATAGAGGCACCTACTTCTAACAAAGATAATACCCCTACTTCCACATTTTCAAACAAAATGCATCACTCAAAATAGTTACGATACACAATGAAGCCTCAATAAATGTCATCATGCTTTCGATATGAAAGATGTGCACAAGAGTTTTAGTTCGGGGTGTCTAGCAGGTTTAAAACATTTTTTAACCCATATGCCCTCACAAAGCCAATGAAAGTCCCAAACACACATATTAAAGTACAAAAAAGCAAGAGACAAGAAAGAAGAGAAAGACTCAAACTCACAAGGAAGGTCACATGGTGCAAATGAAAATGCCATAACTTGCCCTCATTTTCAATGCCATTAACTTTTGAAGGTTCAGTTAAGATCACAATAGAAATTCTTCACGAGTTGTAATGTAGGCTTAGGGACGGGTAGGATATATATTTGGATAAAAGTGACAAAACCTCCTTGAACACTACACTACATTCGCCTTAATTTCCTTCTTCTTTTTTCTTTCTTCATTTTGTTCCTACAACCCCTGTGTGATTTATCTAAACTTTATTTATTCACTCTTTTTTGTGAAACATTTTCTAGCATTCTGATTTTCTCTCTTTTTTAGAAGTTTTATGTTACATCGCGGAAATTTCAAATTTGTTGCCTTATGAGTAGGCTAACGTGGGCTTAAGGTGAATATGAAATCCTTATGAGATTAAGGGAAGTATTAGATAGCCCAAAATGCACACCATAAGATTTCAAAGTTATATGATTATATGAACCTAAGTTCGTTGAAGGAAGTGAAGTGTAAGTCGTGTTCGAAAAGGTATTCACAATAATTGAGCTAATATTAATTTGGTAATGTCTTGAGGGGCTGATATAGGGCCTATTGTATGGTTAATGAAGTGTTATGTAAGTTCCAAGAAGGTTCCACGAGGATTGGAAGTCAAACAAATCAGCGAGAGAAAGTTTCGGATAACTGTGAGTTATACGACCACTTATACGGTCCGTACAAGAGGGGGAGAGGGGGGGGGGTGTCCATAGAATATGACCCTTACAGAAAGGGGTATTTTCATGGTGGTGTTATACGGTCCATATACGGACTGTATAATATTATACGGACCGTATAAGTGGTTCGTATAAGTCCATCTGGCAGCTTTTTAATTTTTGTATAAATAGATGACCCTTGTTCTTTTATTTCATTTCACATATTTCCACAAGTCTTGAGAGCTCCAAACCCTTCTCCAAGCATATTCCAGTCCAACCCAAGAGAAAACAAAGATCAAGTAGCAAGAATTGAAGCGTTCATGTGTTAGAAGTCTTACTAGGGTTAGTAGACTACAAGAAATTCTTGGGTATTGAAGCAAGGGTTTTTATATAAGTTGATAGCTACGCCAAAGCTCATTCTTATGAGATAAAAGGTTATTTTTCATGCTTATTTCATATTATCATGAATGCTTGGTTGTTGAACAACTTGGGTAGAAGAAGAAAGTAGAAAATGAGGTCTAAATGTAGCTTTTATGATGTTTTTGAGTAGTAAGCAAACTTGAGTCATGATTCTTAGTATGATATGGGTATAGTCTTGTTATGGAAGGTAATAATAGTGATGAAGAATCATTGTGTGAAATTGTTTGTATAAGTTAAACATGAAAGTGAATTTTGAAGACTTAATGGAATGTGATTACTTGATTATGATATTGTGGATGTTATTTTGTATTTTTTGGGAGTTGTTTTGTAATATGGTGGAAGTTGATGAAATAGGGGAAATGCTGCCCAATTTTCGTTAACACATGAATTGTTCTAGTTGAATTTAGGAGTATAATTAAGGCTTAACTATGGGATGAATCCTTCTAAATGTAGATTTTCCAAGCTTCGACGGTGAACTTTAAGTAGTTAAGAAGACGATGAGGTATGTAAGGCTAATCCTTCTTTCATTAACCCTTTGTTATATACCCTCTGATGAGTTCCATAATGTCTTCCAAATGACTCCATCCCTAGAATTACTAAAGCTCATGATTCTCGATATTTTCATGATGCTATTGCCTCCTTTATATGATAGTTGATCCTCTAAGAAAAGAAATAATGAAAATGATGATGGTGACGATGTTAATGATACTTATGGACTATTATGTATATGTGTGTAAGTACGTATGGCTATTATGTAACTCCGAGTTTATATGGCCGGGTATGATACCTATCGCGCGCGCAACACTGCAGTTGGGTACAGATAACACTGAGCCTTGGTAGGGCCAGGTACGTATAACACCAAACCTCTATGGTCGGCTATGATACTATTATAAATATAAATGTATGAAATGGAAGGTTCCCATTAGAAAGGGAGTAAGTTAATACAATGAACAACGCTAGAGGTATAAATGGCTTCATTATCTCATGACTCCTCTATCTTATGTCAACTCTTATGCTTCTATTATGATGTTGATTATGGTTTACATACTGAGTATATTATTCGTACTGACGTCCTTTTATTTGTGGACGTTGCGTCATGCCCGCAGGCAGACAGGGAGATAGACTTGATCCTTAGGCTGCTTATTCAGGGATTGCTTAGAGGAGCTCCATTTGATTCGGAGCTGCAGCTCGGGTACTATTCTTTTGTGTATATATGGGCATGGCGGGGACCTGTCCCTTCCTTATGATGATATTCCATACTCTTCTTAGAGGCTGGTAGACAGTCATGTATAGTAGATGTCTTTTAGCCTTGTCGGCTTATATTTTGTATATCATTTTGCTAACCTCATCAGCTTGTGTATATAGATATGGTCATAGTTGTTGATGATGATAAAAATGTGTCATTTCCCAAAGAGTTTAGTATTATCGATGTATTGAAATCATGCGTAGGCCATGTGGCTCACCTAGACGTGAATATGAATGTTTGATAAGAGTTGCCCAGGTGGGTTAGCACCGGGAGCCCATCATGGCCCTCCGGTTGGGTCGTGACCAAAGTGGTATCAGAGCTGTTCTGTCCTAGGGTGTGTCTACGAGCTGTGTCAAGTAGAGTCTTGTTTATGGGTGTGTTGTGCGCCACACTTATAAACAGGAGGCTGCGGGCATTTTAGGAATGAATGACCTTCTTTCTTCATAAGATCGTGCGTTAGAGGCATGATATAAGGATTTCTCTTTCCTAACCCGTGTTGCATGTATTTCAGAAGTGTTTGTAAAGAGAAAGGCTACAGCAGCCCAAAAGGGCAAGACAGTGACAGAAAAGTGGGCTGAAAGAGTACCGCTAACGGTTATAGAGGAAGGTGAGTCCCAGAACGAGGTTCAATCTCAGTCCTCTCACTCATTGCCTATTTCTGAGGAGCGTGAGGGAGCCTCAAACCCACCTCCAGCACCCCTAGCTCCTCCACTAGATGCTTCAGGCCAAGATGTGAAAGAGGCTATTCAGTTACTCACTAAGTTGTTTGCTGCTCAGACCTAGCGGCAAGGTACGAGTCAAGGTGATAGGGCTGTTAGTGCAGGAGCCCATGATTTTATTTGCTTGAACCCACCGGAATTCTTCGGGTCAAAGCCGGATGAGGACCTTCAGATCTTTATTGATGGGATGCTGAGGACACTTTGGTTAATGCATGCTTCAAACATTGAATCGGTATAGTTAGCATCATATAGGTTGCGGGATGTTGTGGTTCATTGGTACACGGTTTGGATGGCTTCAAGGGGAGTTAATGCACCTCCACCGGTATGGCAAGAATTTGTTGATGCCTTCCTCCAACATTACTTGCGCCATGAGTTTCGGCGGGCTAGAGCCGATAAGTTCTTGAATCTTAAGAAAGGAAGCATGAGTGCTTTAGAGTATAACCTCCGCTTTAACTTTTTGGCTAGGTATGCTCTGACCATGGTAGCAGATATAGGTGATCGAGTGCACTAATTTGTGTGTCACGACCCGTCTAGGGGCCATGACGGGTACCTGGGGCTAAGCACCGAGCACCGCTCATACCATTACCCATCGTATACATCAAGCGTTCATTCATTAATCTTATGCTCAAATTATAGGAAAACCATTTTTTTAACTTTGAACATTTATATACATAAGCCCTTCGGCTATCAAAATAATATACATACAATAAGGACATCGTGAGACCATACTACCCACACATACGTATCAACGAGCCTATACTAGAGTGCTACACATAGGGACGAGACATGACCCCGCCGTGCCCAAAATACATGTATATACACAAAAGAATAAATCAATGGCACCTCCAAAAAAATGGAGTGCTCTCAAGAGTCTGCTTATCGGTTTCTATAAATCAGGGTCGCCTCCCTGTCTACCTGTGGGCATGAACACAGCGTCCAAATAAAAAGACGTCAGTACGAGCATTGTACAGAGTATGTAACGCGTGAATAAAATGAACACAATAGGGAAATCATAGGACATGATATGAGGATATATCCTGCTTAACTTTTGAGTAAGTGCAATTTCATCATATCACATATACCATGAAATCACATATATCATTATATCACGTTTATCATATCACATATGTCATCATCGTTAACCCGCGTCCGGGTTACCATCATACGCCGCCCACTAGTGGTGGTCATGTCCGGCCCTCTAGGCACGGTGTACTCATATGCAGCCCACTAGTGGTGGTCATGTCCAGCCATTCAGGAGAAGGGGAGGGGTTGGGGGATGGTTGAATAAAGAAGAGGAAGTTGCAAAAAAAAATTATAATAATTTTAAAAAGAAAAATTACTGATAATAATAAACTTTATTTTATTTCCACGTGGCGCTGACATGGCATGCGCGTGTGGAACACCAAACGCTGTGAAAGTGGTATAATACCTTGCAGGGTGGTCTTAATATCACTTTTAAGATGCTAAGGTGTGTAATAGGTCGCTTGTATAGTTTAGGTGTGATATCGACATTTTGGGTATAGTTTATGGGTGTTTTGATATATTTTGCCATTATGCATACGTGTGTAAGTATGTATTGCTATTATGTAACACCGAGCTTATATGGCCGGGTATGATACCTATCGCGCGCACACCACTGCAGTTGGGTACGGATAACACTGAGTCTTGGTAGGGCCAGGTACGTATATCACCGAACCTCTATGGTCGGGTATGGTACTATTACAAATGTAAATGTATGAAATGGAAGGTTCCCATTAGAAAGGGAGTAAGTAAATACAATGAACAACACTAGAGGTATAAATGGCTTCATTATCTCATGACTTCTCTATATTATGTCATTTCTTTTGCTTCTATTATGATGTTGATTATGCTTTACATACTTAATACATTATTCATACTGACGTCCTTTTGTTTGTTGACGCTGCGTCATACCCGCAGGTGGACAAGGAGATAGACTTGATCCTTAGGCTGCTTATTCAGGGATTGCTTAGAGGAGCTCCATTTGATTCGGAGCTGCAGCTTGGGTACTATTCTTTTGTGTATAAATGGGCATAGCGGGGTCCTGTCCCATCCTTATGATGATAGTCTATACTCTTCTTAGAGGTTCGTAGACAGTCATGTATAGTAGATGTCTTTTAGCCTTGTCGGCTTATATTTTGTATATCATTTTGCTAGCCTCGTCGGCTTGTGTATATGGATATGGGCATAGTTGTTGATGATGATATAAATGTGTCATTGCCCAAAGAGGTTAGTATTATCGATGTATTGAAATCATGCGTAGGCCATGTGGCTCAGCTAGATGTGAATATGAATGTACGATAAGAGGTGTCCGGGTGGGTTAGCACCGGAAGCCCGTCATGGCCCTCCGGTTGGGTCGTGACATTTTAATATCAACCACAATGGATCATAGACTATGAACCTGTCACGACCCAAACCGTAGGGCCACGACGAGCGCCCAAGCCTTAATTGCTAAGCAATAACATGACATACATTCATAAATATGCAACATACATAGGTAGCCCGGAAGGCCATCATACGACGACCTTCGAACTCAGAAGAGATAAACTTAAAATTGCCAAGCCAAAAGGACATACATATATATGCATAACTGGACATGAGAGTACAGGCCGTCGCTAATATCTGTACAATGGAACACCAGCCGACAAGGCCACACAACATCTAACTACATAACAACTATTAACAAGCCTCTACAAGAGTGCATAAACATTATAAGGATGAGACAGGGCCCTGCCTTACCCATATGGATACAAAAATTCATACCAAAGCTAGACAAAAACTTCCAAACAAGTGGAGTGCTCTAATATCAACAATGGATGGGAAACTGTAACGACCCGCTTGGTCGTTATAGTCTCTTCGGCACTTTTGACCCTTTTCCGAGCTTTTTTAGCTCATATTTGACTCGAGGGGACCATTGACACGCTTCCTGAGGTGTTTGGATTTGAGTTGGGTGACATTTTGGGAAAATTAAGATAAAAGTTAAAAAGAGTTGACTCAAAGATGACTTTTGGGTATACGGACCTTTTTCGGGAATCTGCCGATTCTAAGAGGTCCGGATGGTCTTTTAGAACTTATGCGTATATTTGGTTCAGTTCTCCGTCTACTCGGGTGCATTTCGAATTTTGGGTTGGGAAGTTGATGTTGAGGTATCAGGGGTTAACCCGGTTAACGAGACCTATATTAGGAATTTTGAGGCCATGACTGCGTTCGTTGTGTGTTTTTATGTATGTCTTCATATATGGTATGTGAGCAGATGGCCTCGGGTGATAGTCGGGCTATTTGGGTTAAGTTTGTTAAAAACTTGACAATATTTTATGTTTGATGCCGGCTATGGTGGCACCAGCACCGCGACAGCGGTACCGCTTTAGCGATCATAGTGATTTGGGCAGGACTGCTATAGCGGTCATGGGACCGTCAAAGCGGTGCCGCTGAAGCGGTATGTTGGACGCAGAAGAGGGTGATGGGCAGTTAATTTCATTAAATGAATGTTAAAATCCCTAAGTCTCTCATTTTTTATTATTTTGACTTTAGAGTTATTGGGAGCATTTCAAGGTGATTCTTGGGGGATAATCTTAGTGATAAGTCCTTCTATCTTCTTTGCTATTCCATGATTTCATTATCACCTTAGGATTCTGCTATCAGGCTAGTTCACTAAGAGTTTTGGAATTGAAAGAGGGTTCATTGGGTTCTTCATTGTAGGTTTTGTAATCTTGATTTATTGGTTGGGTTAGCTCTAGTAAGCATGGAATTGATGATTAGAATCTTTTATTACATTAATTCTTTCAAATTAGTGGCTAATTTATGGAATTGGAGGTTAGGGTTTATACCCAAATTTGGGAATTTTGCCTAGAATCCGAAATTAATTGAATTGTAAATTGTTATAGCTTGTTATTAATGGAATTGATCACCTAGAGTGTTAATTTCATGTTGAGGCCTATAGATTCCTAATTTCCCCTGTCTAGTTCATAAACCCCATTCCATAGTTTGGGAATTTGGGTCTTGAATAGAAGTGGGGCTTGATTGATGTTCTTCTTGATTCTAATTTTATGATATGAATGTGCTTAGAGTTTCTTTATCCCAAGGCTCAAAGAAAAGGAAAGAGTAAGGTGTGATTGTAGAGACCTCGCTGTTCGGCCTTTCAGGTAGGTTATTGTTACACCGCCGAAAATTTCATGTCGTCGTATGGTAGATAGACTAACGCATGGTAAGAATTACATGGTGTTTCTACAAGTAAGAAGTGGTATATAACGATTCTAATTAAGATTCCAAAGCCATTTGGGGCAAGGGAAGAAAGTTCGTTAAAGAATGTCAAGCGTAAGTCATGTTTTGAAGAAGGGTTGGCAAAGTACTGAGCTAATGTGGATTTAAAAATGTCTTGAGGAAGAATTATAACGCTCCTTAGATTGTTAATGAAGTGTTAAACAAGTGCTAAGAAGGTTCCATAAGGATTGGAGATCAAACGAAACGACGAGTTGAACTTTGGAAAATTGGAGTTATACGACCACTTATACGGTCCGTATAAACCCCAACAGGAAAGCAAAATCCGTGATGGTGAAATACGATCGCTTATACGGACCGTATAATATTATACGGACCGTATAAGGGTCTGTACAACACCCTACGGGCTGAGTAATATCTAGTATAAAAATGTGATCCCACTTCTAATTTTTCATTCTTTCCATTGTTTCACTCCTCCCCAACTCTATAGAAGATTCTACACATTTCATCTACAAGAATTTAAGGGAAATCAAAGGTCAATATCATCAATTCAAGCAAATTAAGTGTAAAGAAGCTCTCTAGGGTTGCTTGGAGTCAAGAAATCTATTTGGATTGAAGTTAGGGTTTTCTTCAAGTGAAGAAACTCCATCCAAAACCCGTTCCTTCATAATCAACGGTGAGTTTTATGATCATTTCATGTTATTTAGAATATTGAGGGGTTGAAAGACTTGGATTATGGAAGAAAGTATAATATGGAGCTCAAATGTGAAATAATGGTGTTCTTGAATAATAGTTTAACGTGAACCATAACTCCTGAGATATTATGAGTATAATCTTTTTATAAATAATATTAAGAATGTTGGAGAAGCATTAAATGTGTACGAATACGATGTTGGGTGATAACCATGGTTGTGGATGACTTTGAGAGGGAATTGTGAGAATTGAATAATGTCGAACTTGACAAAGTTATTGATTATGATGCTATGAATGTTGTTATTTATGTTGGGAGTTGTTATGGCATATGGAGGAAGTTGTAGAAACAAAGGAGATGCTGTCCAATTTTCGGTAGTGTCACGACCCAGCTAGGGGCCGCGACGGGTACCCGGGGCTAACCACCGAGCACCGCTCGTTCTACCACTTATCATACTCATTAGACATTCTTTTATCAAATTCATGCTCAATTTATAAGAAAATCATCCCTCATTTGAAAACATAAATACTTTTATAGACATAAGCCTTTAGGCTTTCAAAATACTATATGTATATATATATATATTTACATAATGGCAACCTCGTGAGACCACATAACCCACACTGCGTATCTACGAGCCTCTACTGGAGTGCTAGACATAGAGACGGGACAGGACCTCGTCGTGCCCAACATATACAAATGTACACAAAAGAATAATCAAGCACCTCCGGAACAAAGGAGTGCTTTCAATCAGCTAACAGCTCCTACGATTCTGGATCAAGCTCGCCTCCGTGTCTACCTGTGGGCATGAACACAACGTCTAAAGAAAACGGACGTCAGTACGAACATTTTACTGAGTATGTAAGACGGGAATGAAATAAATATGATAGAAGGATCATGAGCAATAAGAGAAAGCTATAACCTGCATGAGTGTCATAGGTAAATACATTTTGTACATATATCATGTTTTACATAATCATGGTACATATGTCATCACATCACATATATCATCACATCATAATACTCGTCGCTAACTCGCGTCCGGGTAGCCATCATATGCCGCCCACTAGTGGGGATCATGCCTGGCCCTCTAGGCTCTGTGTAAACATAGCAGCCCGCCTTAGCAGTGATATGCCCTGCCATCTAGGGACGGTGGAATCATAGCAGCCCGCCTTAGCGGTGACATGCCCGACCATCTAGGTACGGTGGAATCATATGCAGCCCGCCTTAGCGGTGACATTCCCGACCATATTGGCGCGGTGGAATCATATCGTTATATAGTCAATCATAACCCATCATTATTACACATCTCATGAACATATCATAATCTTATCATAGCTCGGCATTTTCATACATAACATAAGAATTTTATCATTAGGAGCATACATTAGGCTTTGAAGGCAACTATGGCTATGTCGGGGTGATGTAAGGTCGTGAACCCCCGATTATATTATGAACATTTATGAGTATTCTGCCTCACCTTGAAGGAAATAGTGTATAAGGTGAGTGTTAACAATAATGACATCATTAACGTTATAGGATCATTACATCATGAACTCTAGAATCTCTATACTTTAACTCATCATCATCATTATCATGCTCGTATGTAGTTTGGTATATTTACGGATGAAGAGTGGAGAGAATATTCTAGAGGTTTCTTGACCAAAAATGGTGAAAATATGATTTTTGGGTCAAGTTTGATCTATATATAGTGGTCCAGAAAATTCTAGACCGACACAACATGCGGCAAGCTTTGCTAGACGCAAAGCATGCCTTGCGAGCCGCATGTTGTGTCGCAGGCCGCGTACAACACCAATTTTCACTGTCACACTTTGTTGTGCAACTGCGTGGCCAAAAAGCGTGTTTGCTGCTCGTATGTTGCGCCGCAAAGTGCGCCATAATGTGACATTTTACCCAACTTCCACCGAAACTTAACTCCGCTGATCCGACGAGTCTTAAACTTTCCCGAGGGTTACTAAACGTGGTTTCTCTCCATTATATACCCAAGATGGACATATCTATCCCCATGACCTCGAGAAATTTTATCCTACTTCCCGAGGCTAGGACAATTAGCATTTGACGAAACTCGACGTATGAAAATGAGAGGTGTAACATTCTCCCCCCCCCCCCTTTTGGAACATTCGTCCTCGAATGTTAAACACTCGGGATTCTACGAAAGTTTCGCCAGAGTTTCCCCTGTAATATGGCACTACCATACTGTCACAACAACCCATAATATCACTGCCTCATAGGGCCACAACATAATAGCAACATATCTATGGCCACACACAACCAAAAGCATGAAAAGTAAACGTACATACCTTATATTGTTGGAGTTTCATCTTGAATCTTTCCTGGGGGTTGGAATAAATGCGGGTATGTGGATTTCATTTTCTCTTCCGCTTCCCAAGTCATTTCTTTCTAGTTGTTTTTTCGCCACAAGACCTTGACTGAGGCTACTTCCTTATTTCAAAGTCTTCGTACTTGCCTATCCAAGATGGCAATGGGCACTTCTTCATAGACTAGCCTTTCTGTCACTTGAACATCATCAATCGGGAAAATCCTCGTAGGATCTCTGATACACTTACGGAGCATTGAGACATGAAAAACTGGGTGAACTGATTCAAGCTCTGAAGGCAAGTCCAATTCGTAGGCTACATGACCTACCTTGCGGATAATTTTATAGGGTCCAATGTATCGAGGACTTAACTTTCCTTTCTTTCCAAATCTCATCACTCCTTTCATTGGCGACACCCTCAAAAATACCCAATCAACAACCTGAAATTCCAAGCCTCGCCGGCAGTTGTCCGCATAAGATTTTTGGCGACTTTGGGCTGTCAACAATCGATCTCGGATCACCTTGACTTTTTCTACCGCTTGCTGAATCAATTCAGGGCCTATCAGCTGTACTTCTCCTGCTTCAAACCATCTGATTAGGGATCTACACCTTCTTCCATATAAAGCTTCATACGGAGCCATTTGGATACTGGAATGGTAGCGATTGTTGTATGCAAACTCGATTAGAGGTAAGTGATCATCCCAGCTACCACCAAAATCTAGAACACATGCTCTTAGCATATCCTCCAAGGTCTGAATAGTACGTTCGGCTTGTCCATCAGTCTGCGGATGAAACGCCGTGCTAAGCTTCACTTGAGTACCTAGACCTTCTTGAAAAGATTTCCATAACTTGGCTGTAAACTGTGCTCCTCTATCTGTGATAATGGATAGTGGAATACCATGAAGTCACACAATCTCTTTGAGATACAACCTTGCATAATCTTTAGCTGAGTACGTGGTTCTGACTGGAAGAAAATGAGCTGCTTTTGTTAATTTGTCCACAATTACCCATATAGAATCGTACTTACCTCGAGAACGAGGTAACCCCACAATAAAATCCATGTTGATCACTTCCCATTTCCAAGTACGAATTTCCATCGCTTGCAACAATCCTCCTGGCTTTTGATGTTCGATTTTTACTTGTTGGCAATTTGGACACTGAGCTACAAATTATGCTATGTCTCTCTTCATGCCAACCCACCAATATATTAACTTGAGATCCTGATACATTTTGGTTGCACCTGGGTGAATAGAATACCAAGAATAATGTGCTTCTTCTAGAATTCGTCGGCGCAATTCTGCCACATTCAACACACATAGCCTGCCTCGGTATCTAAGAATTCCATCCGTGGAAACATCAAATGGGGAATTCTCTCTTCCATGAGATATGTCTCTGCAATGGCTCAATTGAGGATCTTCGTATTGCCGCTCTTTCACTTCCATATTCAAGGACAAAACTGTGGGATCGTTAATACTAATCCCTGCATTACCCGAATCAATTACGCGTACTTCAAGATTAGCTAGTTGATGGAGCTCATGACTATCTCTTTCTTCTCTGGAGGAATGTCACATACACTACCCATGGATCGGCGACTGAGCGCATCGGCTAGTACATTCGCTCTTCCGGGGTGGTACAAAATATTCACATCGTAATCTTTCAATAGTTCTAACCACCGCCTCTGCCGCAGATTTAATTCCTTCTGTTTGAAAATATACTGAAGACTCTTGTGATCTGTATAGATATCGACATGCACTCCATACAAGTAATGTCTCCATATTTTCAATGCATGAACAACCGCAGCTAATTCAAGATCATGAGTTGGATAGTTCTTTTCATGTTTCCGCAGCTGCCTTGAAGCATAAGCAATAACTCTACCCTGTTACATCAATACATATCCTAATCAACACTAGAAGCGTCACAATACACAACATAGCCATCTGACCCTTCTGGAAGTGTTAAGACCGGAGCTGAGGTTAATCTGTCTTTCAACTCTTGGAAGCTGCGTTCACAAGCATCATTCCATAGAAATTTGGCTGACTTTTGGGTTAGCTTCGTCAATGGGGCAGAAATAGATGAGAAGCCCTCTACGAATCTTCTATAATAACCCGCCAATCCCAGAAAACTGCGAACTTCCGTAGGCGTTGTAGGCCTTGGCCAAGTCTTCACAGCTTTAATTTTCTGAGTGTCAACTCGAATGCCATCATCTGAAATAACATGGCCCAGAAATGTTATAGAATTTAGCCAAAACTCGCACTTTGAAAATTTTTCATATAACTCCCGGGCTCGAAGAATGCCAAGAACAATTCGCAAATGATCTGCATGTTTCGATTCTGTGAGAGAGTACACCAGAATACTATCACAAATAGATCCAAGAGAGGCCTGAATACATTATTCATCAATTTCATGAAGACTGCCGGAGCTGTCACACCCCAATCCTGATAGGGTATGATGGGCACCCGACCCCTTACACAGAGCCGAGCGAACCCGCTGGTTCTCGTTACGTTTATAACCTCACTTGACTCTTAAATCACGAAATGTAATGCATAATGAAAACCTGTCAAAACCATTCTTTTCATCGTTCTCAAATCAAGTAGAATCTGTAATCATATGGGATTTGTAACATAATGCATAATGGTACATTAGGTTGCACAGCTGCTTACAAGACTGACATGCTATATACGTGACTCTGTCTACAAAGTCTTTAACATAAATCAATATACCATAACGTAGATACTGTGACTCGGCAACACTCCGGAAGGAAATGGAGCTCGCCAATCCAGCTGGAACATCTACTAAGATATCCTCCACTCATCTGTATACACCTGCGTGGCATGAAACGCAACGTCCACAAGAAGGGACGTCAGTACGAGCAATGTACTGAGTATTTAAGGCATAAAATACAATAAAGAGGATCATAACTAGAATAGAGGTTTACCAGAAACAAGTATGACTTTTAAAAACATCAATACACTTGCCTTGTGAAATGAAAATCATGCATATCAACATCATATATCATATATATATACATATATAACGTGTCCCGCCCCTCTAGTGAGGGACTCGGTAAATAAAGTCATGCATGCACGAGAACGTGTCCTGGCCCGGGACTCAGTGAAGGAAGTAATGACAACATGCACGAGCAGAGTAGTGAGAAACCATATGCTATCAAATCAATTTTTAGGACTCAATAGGTAAGTACACTAATCGACACTTGAAGGATCATAAACACGTTTCGAGTCAATCCGAGTTAGCATAAGAAAGTTATGGACGTTATTCATTACATAAACCTCTATGAACGTTTCAAAGCAATCCGAGACCGCCTATGAAAGTTAGGGACATTAATCCTTATAGAACCCTTTTAGGAATAGAGACTCTTTATGCTTTGCTCGCTATTCAATCATATAATAGACTCGATTATACCAAGTATGCGAGTGTCAAGAAATGAATAAGAATCGTAAACAAGCTCGGATTTAAAGAATAGAGTTACCCCAAGATGCGTGTCATACCTTACTTAGCTCTAGGAAATGCCAAAAGAAAGAAAGGGTAAGCCTTACATACCTTGCCCGCTTCCTAAGCTAATCCGAACTTAAGTCTCGGCTTTCCCAAGATCTACAACAACATCAGAAGATATCAAACATTAGCTATAGGTATTTAGGAATCCGATTCCAAGCTAGCAATTCACCTACAGAAATTTGGGCAGCATTTCCCCTATAATTTCAACCAAACCCGATAATTCAACTCGGCCAAATCATCAACAACAATACCAACAACCACAATAACAACTTCAACAATTAATTCAAAATGCAGTCTAACGTTAGCAACCCTTTCTACATAATTCGACGGCATTTCATTTACCTTCAAGTTAACCACAACAACCCAACTTACAATCTTCCAAACTCAATAAGAACAACAACAACACATTCCTCGCTTCAAAGTTCATGAATTATACCAACAACCACACGTTAACAACATCATTCATACAAACATAAGAAACCATGCTAACATCACATTAACTTCTACAACAACCCACAACGATTACAACTTCATTTTACGCCATCAAACCTTCATTTTCATCATGGAATCCACAACAACAACAACTAAAAATACTAAATAAAATCAATTCATCACATCCTACCAAAGCAACCCCTATACGGCCACAACCCACACACTTGTTTCATGAATTCCATCTATTTCTACATACTACAACACTCACAAATCATCTCTAACACGTAGAAAAGGAGATTAAACCTTACCTTTACCCTTTCACTTCTCAACTTGGCTAGGGTTGGTAAATTGCACAAATGGATGCTTTGCTTGATCCAACAACTACTCTACATTAATAAGGGCCTTCCAATTGGTTGAAATGCTAGAAGATTTTTTTTTTTTTGATCAATTCCAAGGGTACCAAATTCGGCTAGCCATGGTCGAATATGGTTCTATTTTTTTCTTTTCTTGAAGTTTCTTGAATTTGTGGAGATGAATATGTCTTGCTATGTCATCTCTATCGATCTATATATAGCTCCTACAAATATAAGGTGGACACATGCCCCCACTCATGGCTTGAGTTAATTGGCCAAGCCATGGGTGGGACCCACATAGCCACACGGCCACTTGTGGCATTTGTCATGAACCTTCTCGAATTTTTTTATCTTTTTACCCCTAGCCTTTCTCAATATTTCAATACCACTAATAAACAACTTGTGTATTAAAATAAAATCGGAAAGAAAATAATAGCCCAGGTCATCTCCTTTCTGTTATTATTTCGCCACAATACCTTAACAGAAGCCACGTCTTTGGTACGTAGCCTTCTCACCTGACGATCCAGTACGGCTATAGGCTGTTCCTCGTAGGATAGCTCTTCTGTCACCTGGATATCATCTATGGGAAACACTCTGGAAGGGTCCCCAATGTATTTACGAAGCATGGACACGTGGAAGACTGGATGCACTGCTTCTAAATCTGGTGGTAACTCTAATTCATAGGCGACCTTGCCAACCCTACGGACAATTTGATAAGGTCCAATATACCTCGGACTGAGCTTTCCCTTCCTGCCGAATCTCATTATACCCTTCATGGGTGACACTTTCAGAAATACCCAATCGCCAACCTGAAACTCTAAGTGTCGACATCGATTATCGGCATATGATTTCTGTCGACTCTGGGCCGCCAGTAACCGTTCCTGAATGAGTTTCACTTTATCAACTACCTCCTGAATTATATCTGGGCCGATTAACTTAGTTACACCAACATCAAACCAACCGATCGGTGACCTGCACTTCTTGCCATACAGGGCCTCATACGGCGCCATCTGGATGCCAGAATGGTAACTATTATTATAAGCAAACTTAATAAGCGGTAAATGATCATCCCAGCTACCCTTGAAGTCAATAACACAGGCCCGCAACATATCTTCTAGCGTCTGAATAGTACGCTCGGCCTGTCCGTCAGACTGCGGGTGGAATGCGGTACTAAGACTTACCTGGGTCTCCAATCCTTCTTGAAATGATCTCCAAATGTCATATATATGTTCTTATGCTCAGGTAATATAATCTCCATCCCTAATCCTTGTATAACACTGCTTTCCCTTGAGCTCATACTAAGCCGTCCACAGTCTTGATAACGTGAAATTTTCCAGGGTGTAACATCCTTCCTTAACTCTTTCATTGCTTCCAGTCAGTTTCTTCCACTCTTTGTCCTCATGTACATGGTCGGAAATTAACTAGCACCTCGCTCTCATTTTGTCTACAGTATTGTAGTCATGCTTACCATGCTATAAATATTCATCGGCCTTTAAGTATTCTCTTTTCCTCGCTCCTTGTTTCCTTGCTATTAGGCAATTACCTTGCTTATATACGGTATACTCTTTGTGTTTATCTCTTCGGTACCATCTCGGGCTATCCTTTTTATACCTGTTGATCTTAGACGTACCCTGCATCGACTCCCTGTAGTTAATTAGTTCGACTCCCTGTTCCTTTAGGTCCTTGTCACTATCCCTTTTAATCTTACATTCTAAATATTTATCCAATCATAACTTTGTCGCTAATGAGCATAATGGTTATGTTCCTTTCCAAGGCCAGTTATATCAATATCCAAAAACGTATATACGTAATGTTTCTTCGTCATTTATTATCCTTCGCAGTCCAGTCACATTTATGGCTACTTATGATCCGAGTTCAATTAATTTCTTAGCTCGCAACATCGTTGAGCTCTTGCTACAACTTTTTATTTACTTCCTTCCCTCACATCTCTCGACACAAGTATACTTGTCTTTGATTTCCTTGTATTGGTGATCGTTTCGTCAATCGTTATTCCTTGTTGGCTCTCCGGTGTGGACTTTTTACAATTATAATTGGGCATAGCTTCACGTTGATGGTTCATATAATTCCATAGCGTATTCTCTCATGTTCAGTATAATTAATGGTCCATGAACTATTCATTTTTTTTTAATATCCGGTGAACTCTTTTATTTCCATTAATAGGAGCAGCGTTATTTCTTTCCTTAAAAAAAAATTCCAGACTACCAATCGTTGGTCCTTTCGTTATAATAGGCGTTGTCATCCGAAATATCCTTTGAATTTTGTCATCCTCTCCATTATCCTTTGTGAACTTAGCTTTGTAGCTTTTTCTTGCTCTCTTTATTACCCTTTAGAACATGTCGCTTCATACTTAGGTACTGCGCAATTTTGCTCGATACGGGGGATTCAACCCATGATCTAGAAATATCGTAGCTCATGTCGGCATGGGACATTCTCTTAAGGTGTCTTCCATACTTTCCCCTTATGTCTGCCTCATGGTACACTCATTGTCAATTCGTTTTTACTTCTTTCAGGTATCCTCCTGATGTGCCGATATGTTTTGAACTCTGGCCCCGAGCTAATAAATCTCCTCTTCTGGAGCTTGAAAATGTCGTGATTCCTTTTAAGTCTAATATAATATGTTCTTCCCCCCTTATTAAGGAGATCCTTATACGCCAATAGTCTTCGAGTACTCATCGTCTTCGGTAATTATCTACCGCCCTTCACTATCTTCTTAAGGCCGGGGTTCCGTCATCGTATGGTCTACTTTATTTATCCTTTTTGGTAGTCACACTTTTGTGTTCAATTGGAATACTCATAAGGGTATCCAATTCCGATGCCTCATTTTTCGTCTTTTCACACCTCTGTCCTTTTATGACTATCGGTTTTTCGGACCTACATGTTAATGGGACACCGAGATTCACCACGTCCTTTATGAAAACTTCGATTATACCTTACTCCTTGTTTTTCTATTCCAGACTTTGCTTATAACATATCTAGAATTCTTCTTATCTTGAGCTCTCCTTCAATTTATGTCTATATCATCATTTTGTCAACATTTCCATACCCTTCCATCCACTATTAGTCCTTTTGCCCATTTAGCTCACTTACTCGTAATTCTTCTTAACTACGCGTTTGTGTTGCAGCTGTGCATCCATGTTTTTTCGAGCTTCCTGCTACTTTTAATCTTAGCATAGAATTCTTACAGTTTACACTCTCTCTACCTTCGTTCATCGAACCTTTATCTATCTTTATGATGCTTCGTCCGAGTGGTCTTCCATGCACGTTCCTTACGCTTCATTCTATTTCCTTTATAATCGAGCCCCTTGGTCTTTACGGAAGATCTTGCTTCGTATCATTAATTTTCTAATCAATCGTACCGACTCATCATCCTTGTTCTTCCCTTGATGAGTAATTAGTTTTCTACCGCCAACTTATTAAAGTATCCTCCTTAGTCTCGTGATTAGAGATTTTTAATTACTTTCCTCCTATATACTCTCCTTTTCCTTCAATCAGCCCATTGGTACACCTTTCCCACTTTCATCCTTAGCCTTTCTTGGGTTTCTTCCTCCTCGAGCACCTTTCTTCTCTTGTTATTTGCAGTACCGGCTCTGAAGTTCGTGAAATATTCCTTTAAACGTGCAAATCCGTTCTATTCTTAAGTCATCTTTTTGGAGAGCTTCTCCATGTTCGAGGCAACCGTGTCAATATGAATACACATTTATCCTTTTCACATGCCCACGTTCGAAATTTTTTTTCCAAAAAGTCTCTTGCTTTGCCCGTAGTCCCTCTCGGAGGCTTCACTCACTGATGTTTCTTACTTTTCACCTTTTTCCGACATTTGATCTCCTTAGCTTCCTTATACTCACTTTCCCCTTTTTCCAGATGTCATTACCTTAGGACTTTGCAGTTTTCGCCCTTGATGATGATAACATCAGCCTACCTGGTAACGTTCTTTTGTCACTTGAACTTTATCACCCTGTTCGATCAATGCCTTCAATATACCACTACGCCGGTTGCTAGGGTACCCATACCCGTTGATACAATCACATATGGGATATCATACGCATTCATATATATGTATGTATAATTGCTACCATCTCACCTACAAAATATTTCCAAACGCTATTCAAACTCATCCTAATTCCAGAGCTGTGATGCACTTTCTTTCTCTTTACCGGTCTAGTCTGCCTCGTCCTACGCGACCTTTTATGGTTTCCAACCATTCCGTATACTCTAATTTCTCTTAGGCTACTCTAGCTTCTCATTTTCCTCTTATGTCTAAATCTATAGGACTTTTAGTACACTTCCCGGGGGGGTCACCCATCCTAATATTTCTCTCACCTTAGCATGCTTAACCTTGAAACTTCGATGAAATCCGGTACATTAATGCTGATATAATCGCATCCACCTCACCACATGAACTTCATTACATGATCTGGAGCAAGTTGAAGTCTTAACAGATTTCGAGACATTCTCGTAACACATCTCTCTCCTTTAACAATTACTATTTTAGCCTTTTCAATCCCCAATATTAACCTTTCACCTGTGTGTATGGCTACCTTTCATCCTGGATTTCCAGGTTCCTGATGGTAGGGAACACACCTTCGTCGCCATTACTTATAAATACTCGGGCTTCAGCCTGTTTGGATTTCCACTCACCATTCTTATATAATAATCTACAATAGAACTCATTTGTCGACTTTCCCTGAATCCCCCAACAGACCTTGCTCCTACTAAACCTCGAATGTAACCCATTTTAATCCTTTGGACCACTAATCGTCTTTCTCGCAATTATTCTTCATGCCATGCCAAGTCCATAACCCCTCTAAAACAACGCATCCCACTTATTGTCTATTTACGATATTTCCTTTCCACGCTTTTTCCTGTTAGGTGTACCTAACTAAATGACCTGATTTTAAAAAATTCTGGAACAGTCTCCTTTACAATTCTTACTATCCAAAACCTGCATGCAGCAATTACCAGCAATGCCTCACAGGGCATATATATATACGACATATCCCAGCCACCCAGGGCTCCCAATTTCAGGTAAAAGAATGAAAATATCAAAACTTACCCCTCTGACTTTCCATATCATCACTCACCTTCTCCCGCCGATATTGTGCTTCTACTGAGATCAAAGGTTAGCACGAGGAATCTCATTTCCTATGACTTGGCTCTATCGCACGATCTAAGAGAGAAAGAAGGTCAATGATTCCTAAATGCCCTGCAGCCTCCTGTTTATAAGTGTGGCCGGCTTCACACCTATAAACAGGACTCTACCGGACACGACTTTGCAGACAACCCCTAGGAAGAACTGCTCTGATACCAATTTGTCACACCCCAATCCTGATAGGGTATGATGGGCACCCGACCCCTTACACAGAGCCGACCGAACCCGCTTGTTCTCGTTACGTTCATAACCTCACTGGACTCTTAAATCACGAAATGTAATGCATAATGAAAACCTGTCAAAACCATTCTTTTCGTCGTTCTCAAATCAAGTAGAATCTGTAATCATATGGGATTTGTAACATAATGCATAATGGTACGTCAGGTTGCACAGCTGCTTACAAGACTGACATGCTATATACGTGACTCTATCTGCAAAGTCTTTAACATAAATCAATATACCATAACATAGATACTGTGACTCGGCAACACTCCGGAAGGAAATGGAGCTCGCCAATCCAGCTGGAACATCTACTAAGATATCCTCCACTCATCTGTATACACCTGCGTGGCATGAAACGCAACGTCCACAAGAAGGGACATCAGTACGAGCAATGTACTGAGTATGTAAGGCATAAAATACAATAAAGAGGATCATAACTAGAATAGAGGTTTACCAGAAACAAGTATGACTTTTAAAAACATCAATACACTTGCCTTGTGAAATGAAAATCATGCATATCAACATCATATATCATATATATATACATATATAACGTGTCCCGCCCCTCTAGTGAGGGACTCGGTGAATAAAGTCATGCATGCCAACATCATATATCATATATATATATATATATATATATAACATGTCCCGGCCCTCTAGTGAGGGACTCGGTGAATAGAGTCATCATATGTAGTCTTGGCCGCCATCCCCGTATCATCATATCATCATGTCATCATATCATCATATACATATACATATAACGTGTCACGGCCCTCTAGTGAGGGACTCGGTGAACAATGCAATGGAATACGCATGAGAACGTGTCCTGGCCCGGGACTCAGTGAAGGAAGTAATGACAACATGCACGAGCAGAGTAGTGAGAAACCATATGCATATAAATCAATTTTTAGGACTCAATAGGTAAGTACACTAATCGACACTTGAAGGATCATAAACACGTTTCGAGTCAATCCGAGTTAGCATAAGAAAGTTATGGACGTTATTCATTACAGAAACCTCTATGAACGTTTCAAAGCAATCCGAGACCGCCTATGAAAGTTAGGGACATTAATCCTTATAGAACCCTTTTAGGAATAGAGACTCTTTATGCTTTGCTCGCTATTCAATCATACAATAGACTCGATTATACCAAGTATGCGAGTGTCAAGAAGTGAATAAGAATCGTAAACAAGCTCGAATTTAAAGAATAGAGTTACCCCATTATGCGTGTCATACCTTACTTAGCTCTAGGACATGCCAAAAGAAAGAAAGTGTAAGCCTTACATACCTTGCCCGCTTCCTAAGCTAATCCGAACTTAAGTCTCGGCTTTCCCAAGATCTACAACAACATCAGAAGATATCAAACATTAGCTATAGGTATTTAGGAATCCGATTCCAAGCTAGCAATTCACCTACAGAAATTTGGGCAGCATTTCCCCTATAATTTCAACCAAACCCGATAATTCAACTCGGCCAAATCATCAACAACAATACCAACAACCACATTAACAACCTCAACAATTAATTCAAAATGCAGTCTAACGTTAGCAACCCTTTCTACATAATTCGACGACATTTCATTTACCTTCAAGTTAACCACAACAACCCAACTTACAATCTTCCAAACTCAATAAGAACAACAACAACACATTCCTCGCTTCAAAGTTCATGAATTATACCAACAACCACACGTTAACAACATCATTCATACAAACATAAGAAACCATGCTAACGTCACATTAACTTCTACAACAACCCACAACTATTACAACTTTATTTTACGCCATCAAACCTTCATTTTCATCATGGAATCAACAACAACAACAACCAAAAATACTAAATAAAATCAATTCATCACATCCTACCAAAGCAACCCCTATACGGCCACAACCCACACACATGTTTCACGAATTCAATCCATTTCTACATACTACAACACTCACAAATCATCTCTAACACATAGAAAAGGAGATTAAACCTTACCTTTACCCTTTCACTTCTCAACTTGGCTAGGGTTGGTAAATTGCACAAATGAATGCTTTGCTTGATCCAACAACTACTCCACGTTAATAAGGGCCTTCCAATTGGTTGAAATGCTAGAAGATTTTTTTTTTTATCAATTCCAAGGGTACCAAATTCGGCTAGCCATGGCCGAATATGGTTCTATTTTTTTCTTTTCTTGAAGTTTCTTGAATTTGGGGAGTTGAATATGTCTTGCTATGTCATCTCTATCTATATATATATAGCTCCTACAAATATAAGGTGAACACATGCCCCCACTCATGGCTTGAGTTAATTGGCCAAGCCATGGGTGGGACCCACATAGCCACAGGGCCACTTGTGGCTCTTGTCATGAACCTTCTCAATTTTTTTCCCTTTTTACCCCTAGCCTTTCTCAATATTTCAATACTACTAATAAACAACTTGTGTATTAAAATAAAATCGGAAAGAAAATAATAGCCTTGTCCCTAACATATCGCGATTGTCTTGAAATATCCGAATGTACGAAATACGGGATATAACAGGAGCATTAGTCAACCCAAACGACATCACCCGGAATTTATAGTGGCCATATCTTGTTCTGAAAGCTGTTTTGGGAATATCTTCTTCTCTAACCCTCACTTGATGATAACCCGACCTCAAGTCTATTTTAGAAAACCACTTGGCACCCTATAGTTGATCGAATAAGTCATCAATCCTTGGGAGAGGATATTTGTTCTTTATCGTCACCTTGTTCAACTGCCTATAATCGATGCACATTCATAGGGATCCGTCTTTCTTTCTAACGAACAAGACTGGTGCTCCCCACGGTGATGAACTGGGTCTAAGAAACCCCTTTTCAAGCAAATCTTTCAACTGTGCTTTTAGCTCCTTCAATTCTACCGGAGCCATTCGATACGGAGGAATAGAAATAGGCTTGGTGCCCGGAAACACATAAATGGCGAAGTGAATTTCTCTTTTTGTAGGAAGACCAGGAAGTTCATCTAGGAATACATCTAGAAATTCATTCACTACGGGAACTGATTGCAAAGTTGGCAACTTTGCTTCAGTGTCATGAACTCGAACTATAAATATAGCCCTTGGATATCATCTTTCTTGCCTTAAGGTAGGAATTAAACCTACCTTTTGGAGATGCTACATTACCCTTCCATTCAAGCACGGGCTCTCCCAGAAATTGGAAACGAACCACTTTCATTCGGCAATCGACATTAGCATAACACGATGCCAACCAACCCATACCCATAATCACATCAAAATCTAGCATTTCTAGCTCAATTAAATCAGCTTTGGTCTGGCAATCACATATCACAATTACACAATTTTCATACACTTGTCTAGCTATCACGGGATCACCAACCGGAGTAGATACCTTAAAAGGTTTGATTGGCTCAGGTTTCACCCCAATATAACCAGCAACATATGGAGTAATATAAGAGAAAGTAGAACCCGAATCTATCAATGCATACACATTATGGGAGAATATAGACAATGTACCTGTAACCACATCCGGGGAGGACTCAAGATCCTGCCGTCCGGCTAAAGCATATACACAGGGATGAGTGGCACCTGAAGTAGATGCTACCCCTCTGCTTCTACCTCGACCTGCTAACATCTGGGGAGTCTGCCTTACCGGGCGCACTGAGGAAGAACCAGCTGCTGAACCAGTGGGCTGAACCCCACCTCTACCATACCGCGAGGGACAATTTCGCATCAAATGCCTAGTCTGTCCATAAATATAACAAGTATCCGTGTCCTGCCGACATGGCCCTGAGTGTAATTTCCTGCACCGGCTACATCGTGGGACTAGTGGTCCCCTCTGACTATAATCACCCCTAAACTGAGAACTCGAAGCTCTCGAACTCTGACTCTGTTCGGAAGGAAAAGAGCAACCAAATCTCCTGTCAGCGAATCATGGAGACGCACTAGTCACTGACTGGCCTGAATGTCGGGAATATGTCTGCCTCGATCCCCCTCTATAGTCGCTACCTGTCCCCATAGATCTGGCCCGCTTGCTTTGCCTTCTATCAATGTCGCGATCACCCCTATGTGGTTGTTGTCGCCCCTCTAAATTTTGGGCATGGGCTTGTATTCGGGAACTATCCATCCCTTCTTGCAACGAAGCCGTCAAACAATCATTGAATAAATGTGGTCCCAAACCACTCACAAATCTATGTAGCCGATCTCCCATGTTGGCCACCATAGTCGGGGCATATCTAGCCAAAGAATTAAATTGCATGCTATATTCCCGAGAACTCATGTTTCCTTGCTTCAAATTTAGAAATCTATCAGCTCTTGCTCGGCGGACCTCGGTGGCAAATAGTGACGGATAAAAGCATCTAAAAATTCTTGCCACACGGGTGGAGGCACATTCTCTTTTCTCGACGGTATCCAATTATTGTACCACAATACCGTCACATCTCGGAGTCTATATGATGCCAACTCCACGGAATCAGTTTCGGAGGCATGGGCAATCCTCAATGTTCTTAGCATCTCATCAATAAAACTTTGCGGGTCTTCATCCGGTTTTGACTCGAAAAACTCCGGAGGATTCAAACTAATAATGTCATGGGCTCTAGTACTAGTTGACCGATCACTTAGGCCCGCATTCTACCGTTGTGCTTGGGCAGCAACCAACTGTGTCAATAAATGAAAATCCTCGGTCACTTGTTGACCAAAAGCAACCGGTGGAGGAATTGGAGCTGGAGCTCCTCCTTGTTCTTCCACATTAGGCGGGGTGGAGGAAGTATTAGATAGGGCCTCATTATGTGACTCGCCCTCTTCATTCATCGGAGGCTCTCTTGCTACTCGCCTCTTTGCCGTAGTCTTGCCCTTCTGGGCGGCTGTAGCTTTTCCCTTTGGCGGCATTCTGAAATCACAACACACTATTAGGGAGGATAAAATCTTATACACGGCTCTATCGCACGATCTCATAAGAAGAAAGATGGTCATTTTTCCTAAATGCCCTGTAGCCTCTTGTTTATTGATGTGGCGCGCAACACACCATAAACAAGACTCTACTAGACACGGCTCGTAGCTACTCCCTAGGACTGAACTACTCTGATACCACTTTTGTCACGACCCAGTTAAGGGCCGCGACGAGTACCCGGGGCTAACCACCCAGCACCGCTCGTTCTACCGCTTATCATACTCATTAGATATTCCTTTATCAAATTCATACTCAATTTATAAGAAAATCATCCCTCATTTGAAAACATAAATACTTTTATAGACATAAGCCTTTAGGCTATCAAAATAATTTATGTATATATATATATATTTACATAATGGCAACCTCGTGAGACCACATAACCCACACTGCGTATCTACGAGCCTCTACTGGAGTGCTAGACATAGAGACGGGATAGGACCCCGTCGTGCACAACATATAAAAATGTACACAAAATAATAATCAAGACCTCCGGAACAAAGGAGTGCTTTCAATCAGCTAACAGCTCCTACGAGTCTGGATCAAGCTCGCCTCCCTATCTACCTGTGGGCATGAACACAACGTCCAAAGAAAACAGACGTCAGTACGAACATTATACTGAGTATGTAAGACAGGACTGAAATAAATATGATAGAAGAATCATAAGCCATAAGAGAAAGATATAACCTGCATGAGTGTCATAGGCAAATACATTTCGTACATATATCATGTTTTACATAATCATGGTACATATGTCATCACATCACATATAAAATCACATCATAATCCTCGTCGTTAACCCACGTCCGGGTAACCATCATATGCCTCCCACTAGTGGGGATCATGCCCGACCCTCTAGGCTCGGAGTAAATACAGCAACCCGCCTTAGCGGTGACATGCCCGGCCATCTAGGCACGGTGGAATCATAGCAGCCCGCTTTAGCGGTGACATGCCCGGCCATCTAGGCACGGTGGAATCATATGCAGCCCGCCTTAGAGGTGACATGCCCGGCCATATTGGCGCGGTGGAATCATATCGTTATATAGTCAATCATAACCCATCATTATTACACATCTCATGAACATATCATAATCTTATCATAGCTCGGCATTTTCATACATAACATAAGCATTTTATAAGCTAGCATTATTAATCATCTTGTAGACATATCATGACTTAGCATCATTTCACATTTATCATTAGGAGCATACATTAATCTTTAAAGGCAACTATGGCTATGTCGGGGTGACGTAAGGTCGTGAACCCCCAATTATATTATGAACATTTATGAGTATTCTACCTCACTTTGAAGGAAATAGTGTATAAGGTGAGTGTTAACAATAATGACATCATTAACGTTATAGGATCAATACATCATGAACTCTAGAATCTCTATACTTTAACTCGTCATCATCGTTATCATGCTCGTATGTAGTTTGGTGTATTTACGGACTCATAAGCTCTATCATATAGGAGGATCATGGAAAAAATTAAGAGATTCATGCCTTGGAAGGAAAGGGATTTGCCTTACATACCTTTGTCATTTACTAATCTATCGCTTGCTTGTTCTCCTTTAATTCCCACATTCTTCCTTAAAGAGAATTCGTATCGACGTTAGCTAACAATTATATGAACGGACTTACTAACGCTAGAGAAAATTGGGAAGCATTTCCTTTGTTTATACTACTTTTCCCATGTTCTATATCAGCTCCCAAACATTCATATCAACATTCACAATATTGTAACTAACAATCATCATTTATCTACATTTACCACAATTCACCATTTCTCTTCGATTTCTCCACAATTATGGTTATAGCTCATTATCGCGTTTTATAATATATAATACTTATTCCATGGTCTAAATGTCATTTATAACGTATTCACGATCACAACATACCAACATTCACATTCATCCCAACCACTATTCAACAATGACACTATTCCCTCATTTATGACTCATTTTTTATGTCTTTCTACAATTCAAGTGTCTTAGCCTTTCAATACCTTAAACAACATGGTATGGTCATGAAACTTACCTTGGATGATGGATGAACAAGCCTTGAAGGGAAATGCTCTTCTAGCACCAAAACCCTATTTCACTTCCCTTGGGTTTTCTTGAGGTAGATGAACTTTTATTAAGTTTCACACACTTGTTTTCATGGATTTGAAGTGGTCCAGAAAATTCTGGACCGACACAACATGCGGCAAGCTTTGCTAGACGCAAAGCATGCTTTGCGAGCCGCATGTTGTGTCGCAGACCGCGCACAACACCAATTTTCACTATCACACTTTGTTGTGCAACTGCGTGGCCGCAAAGCATGTTTGCTGCTCGCATGTTGCGTCGCAAAGTGCGCCATAATGTGACATTTTACCCAACTTCCGCCGAAACTTAACTCCGATGATCTGACGAGTCTTAAACCTTCCCGAGGCTTACTAAACATGGTTTCTCTCCATTATATACCCAAGATGGACATATCTATCCCCATGACCTCAAATTTTTTTATCCTACTTCCCAAGGCTAGGACAATTAGCATTCGGCGAAACTCAACGTATGAAAATGAGAGGTGTAACAGGTAGATGTAGCTTAAGCTTAATTATACTCTCGATTATCTAATTTTAGTATGAATTCTCTTGAATGTAGAATTGTGAACATTGGAGGGAAGCGTTTAATCGACATAGTTAGAGCAACATCAAGGTATGTAAGGCTAGTCCTTTATTTTCTAAGGCATGATTCCTATAACATGACTTTCTTTAACTTTCCATGACCATCTCACATGCCGGAAACAATGAGATACGTTATGAATATGATAATGAAGCTGATGAGCCAAAGTCTAGAGATTCGTTATGAATATGATAATGAAGCTGATGAGCCAAAGTCTAGAGATTCTAAAGCTCATGATATGATATCTCTACGAAGTTGGTGATCCTTATGCGATCCTTTGACGTGGCTCATTGTTGTTACACTCACCTTATAAAGCTAGTTCCTTCAAGGTGAGGCAGGATGCTCATGACTATGCTATAATGGAATCAGGGGTTCTCGACCTTACGCCATCCCGATAGAGTTATAGTTTCTCCTTGAGTTCTTATGCATGCTTTATGATGAGTATATGATAGTGAAATTACACCGTGCCTGTATGGCTGGGCAGACACCGCTAAGGCAGGCAGCATATACACCATGTCTAGAGGGTATGGGCAGACACCACTAGTGGGCAGCATGAGATGTTTACCCCCGACGCGTGAGGCCTGGACGCGAGCTCATGATGATAACATCGTACCTATATGGTCGGGAAGCCTATATGTGTATACATACTTGATATGATGCTATTTATGATGTAAGTCAGCATGCATTATTCTGTCTTAAGTGACATTCAGCTACAAGTTGTTTCCTTACTTGATGTTCTCTTATCTCTTCGATATGTTATTATTATTCATGCCTTACATACTCAGTACAATTTTCGTACTGACGTCCTTTCTTTTTGGACACTGTGTTCATGCCTACAGGTAGACAGGGAGGTGGCCCAGATTCATAGGAGTTTATCCGCAGCTATACAGGAGCACCCCACTATTCCGGAGGTGCCAGTTATTGATGTATTCTTTTGGATGCATATATTGGCACGACGGGGTCCTGTCCGGTCCTTATGTCTCAGAACTCTAGTAGAGGCTCGTAGATACAGATGCGTGGGTAGTTCATGTCTTATGGATATAGTAGTGTGCATTCTTGTATATCATTTTTGTAGCCGAGAGGGCTTATGTAAGTTTATGTATTGCCTTGGAGAGTATATGTGTTCAGGTTGAGTAAGATGACTAGCGTAATGAGTGGTGCTCGGTAGTCAGCTTCGGGTACCCGTCATGGCCCCTAGTTGGGTCGTGACAAAAGTGGTGTCAAAGCAGTTTCGTCGTAGGGTGTGTCTGCGAGCCGTGTCCAGCAGAGTCTCGTTTATGGGTGTGAAGCGCGCCACACCTATAAACAAGGGGCTGCGGGGCATTTAACAAAATGATTGTTCTTCTTCTTACTAGATCGTGCCATAGATCCATGTTATAATATTTACTCCTCCCTAATTGTACGTTATGATTTCAGCGATGTCGGTAATGAGAAAAGCCACAGCCGCCCAGAAGGGCAAGGCTAAGACAGAAAGGCGGATAGAAAGGGAGCCGCCAACAAATGTAGAAGAAGGTGAATCCCAAAATGAGGCTACATCCAATACCTCTCATACTCCACCTATTCTAGAAGAACAAAAGGGGGCTTCAGCTCCGGCTCATATGCCTCCAGTTCCTCCACCGGGTGCTTCGGGTCAACAAATGATCGAAGCTATTCAGCTATTGACACAGTTAGTTGCCGCTCAGGCACAACGGCAGAGTATGGGTCCACGTGAAAGGGTGACTAGTACTAGAGCTCGTGAATTCATGAGTTTAAATCCTCCAGAATTTTTTGGGTCAAAGCCGGATGAAGACCCGCAAGGTTTTATAGATGAAATGTTGAGGACGTTGAGAATGATCCATTCCTCCGATACTAAATCTGTGAAGTTGGCATCTTACTGACTCCAGGATATGGCGGTTCTTTAGTATAATAACTGGATATCTTCAAGAAAGGAAAATGCACCTCCCCCAGTTTGGCAATAGTTCATGAAAGCTTTCATTGGTTATTATTTGCCACCCGAGGTCCGTCGGGCCAGAGCTGATAAATTTTTGAATCTTAAGCAAGGGAATATGAGTGCCCAGGAGTATAGCCTTCACTTTGACTCATTGGCTAGATATGCTCCGACTATGGTAGCTGAAATGGGAGATAGAGTGCCCAGATTTGTGAGTGGCTTAGGGCTACATTTGTTCAAAGATTATTTGACGGTATCACTATAGGAGGGGATGGAAATTTCCTGTATTCAGGCTCACGCCCATCGATGAGTGGTAGAATTGGGGTTCAGCCCACCGGCTCCATAGCTGGTTCTTCCTCATTTGTGCGCTCGATAGGGTAGACTCCACAGCTTCCAGCAGGCATTGGTAAGGGCAGACGGGGAGCATCTAGTTCAGCTAGCACCCAGCCTCGTATTTATACTTTAGCCAGACGCCAGGCTCTTGAGTCCTTCCCGGATGTGGTTACAAGTACTCTATCCATATTTTCTCATGACGTTTATGCATTGATTTATTTGGGTTCTACGTTGTCTTATATTACTCCCGATATTTCTGGTCGTATTTGGGTGAAACCCGATCCAATTAAACCTTTTGAGGTGTCTACTCCGGTTGGTGATCCAGTAATAGCGAGGAAAGTGTATAAGAATTGTGTACTTGTAGTATGTGATCGTCAGACTAAAGTTAATTTGATTGAACTAGAAATTATAGATTTTGATGTGATTATTGTCATGGATTGGTTGGCCTCTTGCTATGCCAATGTTGATTGCAGGATGAAAGTAGTTCGATTCCCATTCCCGGGAGAACCCGTGCTTGAATGGAAAGGAAATACAGTCTCCAAGAGGTAGTTTTATTTCCTACCTTGAGGCAAGGAAGGTGATAGCTAAAGGCTTTATTTATCACCTAGTCAGAGTTCATGACACCATTGCAAAACCGTTGACTTTTCAATTTGTTCCAATAGTAAATGAATTTTCGATGTATTTCAAGATGAACTTCCAGGCCTTTCTCCAAAAAGAGAGATTGACTTTGCTATTGATGTGTTGCCGGACACCAAGCCTATATCTATTCCTTCTTACCGAATGGCACCTGCAGAGTTGAAAGAGCTGAAAGCGCAATTGAAAGATTTGCTTGAGAAGGGATTTATTAGGCCCAGTTCATCACTGTGGGGAGCACCTGTCCTATTTGTGAGAAGAAAGATGCTTCTCTGCGGATGTGTATTGACTATAGGCAACTGAACAAGGTAACGATAAAGAATAAGCAACCGCTTCCAAGAACTGACGATTTGTTTGACCAATTACAGGGTGCCAAATGGTTTTCCAAAATTGATCTGAGATCGGGGTATCACCAAGTGAGGGTTAGAGAAGAAGATATTCCTAAAACATCTTTTAGAACAAGATATGGCCATGAACAACATATATATTAAATAAAATCAAAATATGGCCTTATCTCTTACTAGTCACAATTATTTCAATTTATCCGAATATGCAAAATTACGGGATATAACACTTCAAATCCTTACAGTACAGGTGTACCATCACTCTAACCACCTATAAGCTTAGGGTATAACTTTGTTTCCGTTAATAATATCATTTAACTCGCACGCTTTCCAATGCATGAAACACACGGGACGTAACAGCAAGCTCGGATTGGAACCCATATGACCCATGTCACCCCTTACGGATTTCTTGCTTTAACTTAATAGCATGTTTAACTAGATAAAAAGTCCATTCATCAAGAATCCCAACCTTATACCATCCAAACATAACAAGGGAACAACCCATGAACTTAACAATTCTCAAATAGCAACTCTACACTCTAGTTCATGCTTACTTCAACCATTTATATCAACCAACAACAAAATAATCATAAGCACCAGCAAGAACATGATATACATAACTTGTACAATAGCCACAACGTGAAATCCAAGCTACCCTTAGTTTACAATCACCCTTAACTCCAATACAACACCACAGAAGTGCAATTCTTCCACTTAGGCTAATATTGCGTATGGAATTAGGATGAAGATGTTTGGTTTTACATCCATGTACGGGCCGTACATGTCACGAACCGTCTAGAGGGCTGCGACGGACGGCCGGTGCTAGCCCACCCGGGCGCCCCTTGGCTTACACTTATGCTTACATCTAGGTGATCCATACAATTAAACATACGAATCTATTCGTTCATCATACTAGTCCCATTGGACGACAATGCTTTATATAATGATTGGCATTTATGCCACATCAACGTACATGAGCCGGCAAGGTTATCAAAATGATATACAAAATATAGGCCGACAAGGCCTGACATATCTAACCATATACAAGTGACTACGAGCCTCTAAGAATAGTATAACATATCACATGAGCGGGACAGGACCCCGCTATGCCCATAATTATATACACAAATGAATAAGTACCCAAAAGCTATAGCTTCGAATGAAATGGAGCTCTGCTATGTAATCTCTGAGTAAGCCGCTATGGATCGATCCTGTCTCCCTGTGCAACCGCGGGCATGATGCAGCGTCCACAAGCAAAAGGAAGTCAGTACGAAGAATGTACTGAGTATGTAAAGCATGATCAATATCAATATAGAAGCGTAGATAGCAACATAAGAAATAACATCGAATGGGAGATGGCAATATCATCGTCATATGCACTTGCCTGCCTTTCTTCGGAACTTTCCATGTCTAATACGTGTTTGTGTACATACATCCTTATCCGTATTCATAATAGTACCCTACCATATTTGTACTCGTATTCGTATACATGCCCTTATTCACATTCATATACATAGTCATATCATATTTGTATTCATATTTTATACATAATCATACCATATACATAGCATTTACATAACATACCCGACCCCGAAGGTTCGGTGTTTCACGTACCTGACCATAGTTAGGCTCGGTGGTCATACATACCTGGCCAACCAAGGCTCAGTGTTACACATACCTGGACCTACCAAGGCTTAGTGTCATCCATACCCAACTGCAGTGGTGTGTGCGCGTTACGTAAACATACATACATATACATCTATACATATGCTACCTGGCCATATAAGCTCGGTGTTTCATAGTATCCATACAAGGGCATACATACATATAGCTCATAAGCATCTTTACTATTATCATTACTATCATCATCGTCATCGTCATCATCATCGCTATTACCATTATAGTCGTCATCAATATCATTATCACTATTATCATCATTCATCACACTTATCTTTATAGGCTTACTCGTCGTACAAGGAACTTAGTACAATCGTAGCATATCAAGAATCGTGAGCTTAATAGCTCGGAAGATCGAATCATTTATGAGACATCACAGACTTGTGGAAGATTTAGATTTTTGGCCAAAGAACCATGCCTTATGAAAGAAGGGTTAGGCTTCATAGCTTTTTTGTTAGACTACTTACCACTTGCACGTTCTCTTTCAACGATTGCGTTTATACCTTCATTAAAGTCATACTATCGTTAGAATCGACAACTAGCACACATGGCTAAAGCTAGAGAAAATCGGACAACATCTCCTTTATTTATACAACATTCCTCCATATCGTAATTCAACTCCCAAACATCAACAATACATTCACAATACCATAACAATGGCCATTAATCATTTACGTTAACCACATTATCTAGATTTCTCAATTCGCTCCCAATTAACCCATATTCATGGTCATATCACCCGACTTCATCCATTCATATAAAATTCCAATTTTCATGATCTTAACATCATTTATATCACATTCATATCACAACACAACAAGAATCATGGTTCAATTCAAACTATCACTCAAAATGTCACTAATCATCATTCATGACCCATTTTTCTATACTCATCTAATGTCCAAGCATTTTAACTCTAAAATACCTTAAATAACATATATATACCATAAATCTTACCTTAGATGTAGTAGGAAAGAGCCTTGGTCGAAATACTCCACTTGAGCAAAAACCCTAGTTTTCCTTCAATAAGATTTTCTTGACTTGAATGATCTTAATGGGTTTCCTTACACTTGATTCACTTGATTTATGTTGTTGATGACTAATAATCCTTGAAATCTTGTGGAATAAATGTAGAGAGATGTTTTAGAGAGAAGGGATGAAATATGTGGAAATGAAATAATAAACTTGGTCCATTATTTAATAACCCAAAAATCTGATCTTAAGTGAATAGCACAGTGGCCGTAAACTTGGTTTACGGTCCGTATTCCAATTTACTGACCGTCCTTCGTGGTCGTGTTTAATCATATCAGAACCAGAAACTCAGGTTGAGACGTGGTGATTTACAGACACAGTTTACGGGCCATAAACCACTTTACGGTCCGTATTTCAGGTCGTATTTAACCATTTGATCATTGGCAGAAAGTTGAAGTTTTGGAAGCCAAAATATGACATCGCAGTTTACGGGCCGTATACAACTTTACGGTCCGTATTTCATTTTACGTACAACTGGCCAGAATGCAAACCTGCAACTTTTCACATTTCCAAAACCTATAATTAGTCTTTGTGGAGCATAACCTATCTCTTATTACAATTGCCTTCGGAATGTTACTTAGGGTCGTCAAATGTTGTTTCTTACTTATGGAAATATCATATACTCTTACTCCTCACTAGATCATTCACTTGCGTACCAATGGAAGATTTTTCGAGGTGTAACATTCTCCCCCCCTTAAGAACATTCGTCCTCGAATGTTAAAGTCTTCGGGGATTCTATTGAAATATCGCCAGAGTTTCCCCTATAATATGGCACTACCAACCTGTCACAACAACCCAAAATATCATCACCTCACTGGGCTATGTCACAATATCAACATATCTATGTCCACACACGACAAAAGCATGAAAAGGAAATAACACATACCTCATACCGCTGATGTTTCATCTTGAATCTCTCCCAAGGGCTGAAATAAATGAGGGTATCTGGATCGCATACTTTCTTCCGCTACCCATGTCATTTCTTCTCGTTTACTGCTTCTCCATAAAACCTTAACTGAGGCCACTTCTTTGTTTCTAAACCTTCGTACTTGCCTATCTAGTATGGCAATGGGTACCTCTTCGTAAGTCAATTTCTCTGTCACTAGCACATCATTTACTGGGACGATCCTAATAGGATCTCCAACACATTTTTGAAGCATTGAGAGATGAAAAACTGGGTGAACTGACTCTAAATTCGGAGGTAGATCTAACTCGTAGGCCACTTTGCCCACTTTGCACACAATCTCATAAGGTCCAATGTACCGGGGACTAAGCTTCCCCTTTTTGCCAAATCTCATTACACCTTTCATCGGTGACACTTTCAAGAATACCCAATCTTTCACTTGGAACTCTAAGTCTCTTCGGCGATTATCCGCATAGGACTTCTGACGGCTTTGGGTTGCTAATAGCTGATCTTGTATGAGCTTGACTTTCTCTATGGCTTGTTGTACCAAGTTTGGCCCTATCAGTCTGGCCTTTCCTGTTTCGAACCACCCAATTGGGGACCTACACTTTCGCCCATATAAAGCTTCATACGGTGCCATTTGGATACTAGAATGATAACTGTTTTTGTAAGAAAATTCAATGAGTGGCAAATGATCATCCCAATTACCTCCAAAATCTATCATACATGCCCGTAATATATCTTCAATAGTCTGAATAGTACGTTCAGCCTGTCCATCCGTCTGTGGATGAAATGTCATGCTAAGGATCACTTGGGTCCCTAGACCCTCTTGGAAAGACTTCCAAAAGTTAGCTGTAAACTGAGTCCCACTATCAGAGATAATAGATACCAGAACACCATAGAGTCTCACTATCTCTTTAACATAAAGCCTTGCATAATCTTCTGCCACATAGGTCGTTCTGACCGGTAAGAAATGAGCTGCCTTTGTGAGCCTATCCACAATCACCCATATGGAATCATACTTACGTCGAGAACGGGGTAAGCCTGAAATGAAGTCCATGTTAATCACTTCCCATTTCCAAGTTGGGATTTCTATAGCTTGTAACAATCCACCCGACTTTTGGTGCTCAATTTTCACTTGTTGACAATTGGGACATTAAGCTACGAATTCCGCTATATCTTTCTTCATCCCATTCCACCAATATATAGACTTAAGATCATGATACATTTTCGTCGCACCGGGGTGAACAGAATAACGAGAACAATGAGCTTCTCTCAAAATCTGGTGGCGTAAACCTACCACATCGGGAACACATAATCTGCCTCGGCATCGGAGAACTTCGTCTCCTAAAATATCAAATGAGTACTCCTCTTTCTGAGGGAGTGTATCTGTGTACTGCATTAGCATGGAATCTTCGTATTGTCGCTCTTTCACTTCTGCTACTAGCGACGAGATTGCTGAATTCTGAATAGTAGCTCCCTTGCTACCTGAGTCCACTACTCGAACTTCTAGGCTAGCTAACTGTTGGAGCTCACGAGCCATTTCTCTTCTCTCTGGTCATACATCACATAAACTTCCCATAGATCTGCGGCTAAAAGCATCAACTACAACATTTTTCTTTCCAGGGTGATACAAAATATCGACATCATAATCCTTTAGCAATTCCAACCATCGTCGTTGCAACAAATTCAACTCTTTCTGCTTGAAGATGTACTGAAAACTCTTATGATCTGTGTAGATATCCACATGGACACCATATAAATAATGTCTCCATATCTTTAACGCATGAACCACTGCGGCCAATTCTAGATCATGGGTCAGATAATTCCGCTCATGTTTTCGCAATTGCCTTGAAGCATACGCAATCACTTTACCATGTTGCATCAATACACAGCCTAACCCAACACTAGAATCATCGTAATAAACAACATATCCTTCCAATCCCTCTGGAAGTGTCAAGACTGGGGCAGAAGTCAACCTACTTTTCAACTCTTGGAAGCTACGTTCACAAGCATTTGTCCATTGAAACTTTGCCGATTTTTGGGTCAACTTTGTGAGTGGTGCAGAAATAGAAGAAAAACCTTCAACGAATCTCCTGTATTAACCTGCTAAGCCCAGAAAGCTACGAACCTCCGTCGGAGTTATAGGCCTTGGCCAAGTTTTCACGGACTCAATCTTTTGACTATCCACTCGAATACCATCGGCTGCTACAATATTCCCCAGAAATGCCACTGAGTTCAACCAAAACTCGCATTTGGAAAACTTTGCAAACAACTCCCGGCTTCGAAGGACTCCGAGGACAGTACACAAATGATTCGCATGATCTGCCTCGGATCTAGAATATACCAAGATGTCGTCGATAAATATGATCACAAATAAATCCATAAAAGGCCTGAAAACATTATTCATTAGATCCATAAATGCCGCCGGCGCATTAGTTAGCCCAAATGACATCACCAGGAAACTAAAAATGACCATATCGTGTTCTAAAGGCTGTCTTAGGGATATCTTTCTCCCTAACTCTCACTTGATGATACCCGGACCTCAAATCAATCTTTGAAAACAACTTGGCACCTTGCAATTGATCAAATAAGTCATCAATCCTTGGAAGAGGATACTTGTTCTTAATTGTCACCTTATTCAATTGCCAGTAATCAATGCACATTCTCAAGGAGCCATCTTTCTTTCGGACGAACAATACGGGTGCTCCCTACGGGGATGAACTAGGCCTAATGAAGCCTTTATCAAGCAAATCCTTCAATTGCTCCTTCAACTCTTTCAATTCTGCTGGTGCCATTCTGTAGAGAGGAATAGATATAGGCTTAGTGCCAAGCCCTATACCTCTACCACTGCCTTGAGCTTGCGAAATGCTTTATCATTCTTACTAAAGAGTAAAACCGATCTCCCGCTCGGGAGGGAGGCCTGGAAGCTCTTTCGGGAACACATCCGGAAACTCATGTACTACGGGGACTGACTGAAGAGTTGGCGATTCAGCTTCCACATCTTGAACCTGAACTAAGTGACAGATACATCCCTTTGTGATCATTTTCCTTGCCTTTAGATAGGAAATAAACCTACCTTTTGGTGACGCCGTATTCCCCTTCCATTCTAAAACTGGTTCTCCCGGAAATTGGAAGCGAACCATTTTCATTCTGCAATCGACATTGGCATAACAAGAAGCCAACCAATCCATGCCCATAATAACATCAAAGTCTACCATCTTTAGCTCATGCAAGTCGACTATATTACGACGGTCACAATACAAAACTATGCAATTTCTATATACTCGGCTAGCTATTACCGATTCACCAACGAGTGTAGACACCTCAAAAGGTTTGATCGACTCTGGTTCGACCCTAAATCGACCCGCAATATATGGAGTAACATATGACAATGTAGAGCCCGGATCAATCAAAGCATATACATCATGAGAGAATACCGATAATATACCTGTGACCACGTCAGGAGAAGACTCGAGATTTTGGCGTCCAGCCAAAGCATAAACACGGTGTTGAGGACCGCTAGAACTGGGAACTCTCCCTCTGCCTCAACCATGGCCGACTGGCCCATGTGAACCTGGCCCCATAGGGCGCATGGAAGATGAAGATCCGGCTATTGACCCTGAGGGATGGGTCCTACCTCTAACATGAATCGAAGGGCAATCACGCATAATGTGCCTTGGTCGTCCACATGAATAACAACCCTCTGAACCCAATTGGCATTGACCCCAATGCAACTTCCCACACTAGGAACATCGTGGTATGGGTGGCCTTGCCTGACCCAAATCACCTCTAAACTGGGACATCGAAGAACTCGGACTCGGCCCTGTACGAGCAGATCGATCAAATCTCTGGCCTGAAAACTGTGGAGGTGCACTGGTCATAGAACAGCCTGAATGCCTGGGAAACTGCTGCCTGTGCCCACTTCTAAACTCACTCATCAGACCCGAAGATCTGGCCCTCTTGCTATGGCCCCTATCTTGCTCGCGTTCACTTATTTGCTGTTGCAGGCTTTCTTCTAAGCTCTGAGCATGGGCCTGAATGCATGCAATATCCATATTGTCCTGAAGGGACGCAGTCAAGCACTTATCCATCAAATGCTGCCCTAGGCCCTTTACAAAGCGGTGCACTCTTTCACCCACATCCGCTGCCATGGCCGAAGCATACCTAGCCAAGGAATTGAAGCGGAGACTGTACTCTAAAGTACTCATGCTACCTTTCCTCAAATTCAAGAATTTATCGGCCCTAGCTCGCCGAACCTCTGGAGGCATATAATGTCGGAGGAAAGCATCAACGAACTCCTGCCATACCGGGGGAGGTGCATTGGCTCCCCGTGAAGCCATCCAATCCGTATATCATTGGATCGAGACATCTCTCAATCTATACGACGCTAACTCTACCGACTCGGTGTCCGAAGCATGTATCAATCGTAGCATCCTCAATATACCATCGATAAAATCCTGAGGGTCCTCCCCTGGTTTTGACCCGAAGAATTCTGGAGGTACGAAGTAATGAAGTCGCGAGCCCTTGCACTAACAACCCTATCACCTTGCCCTGAACTTTGCCTCTGAGTCTGGGCCGCAACCTATTGAGTCAGCAAATTAATGGCCACTTTCACATCTTGGCCCGAAGCATCCGGTGGAGGAGCTTGAGGTGCTGGAGCCGAGGCTGAGGCTCCCTCACGCTCCTCTAATATAGGCACTGAACGGGAGGACTGAGATTGAGCCGCACTCTGGGACTCACTTTCCTCTACTACCGGTGGCGGCGCTCTTTCAGCCCGCTTTTCTACCATAGTCTTGCCCTTTTGGGCTGCTGTAGCCTTCCTCTTTACAGGCATTTCTGAAATACACAACACACGATTAAGGAACAAGAATTTCATACATCATAGCTCTATCGCACGATTCTTACGAAGAAAGAAGGTCATTCATTCCTATAATGTCCGCAGCTTCTTGTTTATAAGTGTGACGCGCAACACACCCATAACCAAGACTCTACTAGACACGGCTCGTAGACACACCCTAGGACTGAACCTGGCTCTGATACCACTTTTGTCACGACCCGTCTAGAGGGCCGCGACGGACGCCCGGTGATAGCCCACCCGGGCGCCCCTTGGCTTACACTTATGCTTACATCTAGGTGAGCCATACAATTAAACATATGAATCTATTCGTTCATCATACTAGTCCCATTGGACGACAATGCCTTTATATAATGATTGGCAACTATGCCACATCAACGTACACGAGCCGACAAGGCTATCAAAATGATATACAAAATACGGGCCGACAAGGCCCGACATATCTAACCATATACAAGTGACTACGAGCCTCTAAGAAGAGTATAACATATCACATCAGCGGGACAGGACCCCGCTATGCCCATAATTATATACACAAAAGAATAAGTACCCAAAAGCCATGGCTTCGAATGAAATGGAGCTCTGCTATGTAATCTCTGAGTAAGCAGCTATGGATCGAGCCTGTCTCCCTGTGCACCTGCGGGCATGACGAAGCGTCCACAAGCAAAAGGACGTCAGTACGAAGAATGTACTGAGTATGTAAAGCATGATCAATATCAATATAGAAGCATAGATAGCAACATAAGAAATAGCAACGAATGGGAGATGGCAATATCATCGTCATATGCACTTGCTTGCCTTTCTTAGGAACTTTCCATGTCTAATACGTGTTTTTGTACATACATCCTTATCCGTATTCATAATAGTACCCGTACCATATTTGTACTCGTATTCGTATACATGCCCTTATTCACATTCATATACATAGTCATATCATATTCATATTCATATCCTATACTTAATCATACCATATATATAGCATTTACATGATATACCCGACCCCGAAGGTTCGGTGTTTCACGTACCCGACCATAGCTAGGCTCAGTGGTCGTACATACCTGGCCAACCAAGGCTCAGTGTTACACATACCTGGCCCTACCAAGGCTCAGTGTCATCCATACCCAACTGCAGTGGTGTGCGCGCGTTACGTAAATATACATACATATACATCTATACATATACTACCCGTCCATATAACTCTCTGCACCGGACTAGTCTCTCATACCACTGCATTGCCCTTCTGGGCAGCCGTTTCCTTCTTTGGAGGCATCACTGAAAAACACAACAACCGGTCAGAAAAAGAGTCATCCTAATAGCACAGCTCTATCGCACGATCTAAGATTCAAAGAAAAGTAACACCCTAAATGTCCTGTAGCCTCCTGTTTATAGATGTGGTGCACAACACACCGATAAACAAGACTCTACGAGACACGGCCTGTAGACATTCCGAGGACAAACCGCTCTGATACCACTTCTGTCACGACCCAACCCCGTAGGCCGTGACTAGTGCCCGAACTGGGCACCCGAACACACTCATCCAATCCGAATCACATAGAGATAGCGTATACGGGCACAAATATCACACGCTGCCTCAAATTATATCAAACTGTCTCAGACACATTTCAAACACAACCATATATACATATATATATCAGAAGCCGACAAGGCTATCAAATGGCACAACGGCCCAAAACATATACAAATGCACGCCGACAAGGCTGCCATGGCGAGTGGGATCATACAAACACACCTGTACAGAAGTAGGCACAACCCACATATACGTCTACAGACCTCTAAACAGACCAACCGAATCATTTGGCGGGACAGGGCCCCGCCGTACCCCTGAACAAATATATACATATGCAACGAACGAGTATATATACCAAAATGTAGGCTCCGGAATAAGAGGAGCACTCCAAACAGCAGAAGAGGGTGTCCTAAACTGGTGGATCGCCAAACTGTGCGTCTGTACCTGCGGGCATGAAACGCAGCCCCCCCCGCCTCCCCCCGAAGAAAGGGGGTTAGTACGAAATATGTACTGAGTGTACAAAGCAGAAGATACAGAAAACAAATCTGAGGCATAAACGAAATAGATGTACAGAAAATAAGTGCAAGTCCAAAATATCAAAATGTTTACTCTCAAAATATAAGTCATGCATAGGGCACAGAAAATATGGTCGCCCGCCCGTCAATGGCGCCATAACACCAGAAGGTTTCACATCTCCGTGTCCCCGTCACACATCATAACACAACATAACGCCATACACAGCATAACGCCCAATATAAGTGGAACCCGACTCTCTAGTGAGTGGCTCGGTGAACCATAAACACAGCATAACACCAGAGTATATCAAAGTGCGCACGACAATAGAATCCGCCCGGGACTCGGTGAAAGATATAACAGAACGCACGAGCAGAGTCATGAGTAACCATATGCATAAAATCATTATCATGGACTCAACTATAAGTAAAATGACCATAATGGAGAATCAAAATAATAGTCATACCAAATTCCTTCAAAAGTCTTCCGAATTACATAAAGGAAAGTCGCGAGACCCACGGACGGGTATCGACCCGAGCCGGGCCCGCCTATGGAGAACATACTCATCATACGCCATGCAAACTCCTACGAAAATATCGGAGCAATCCGAACCTTTATGTGAAAGATACGGCGTCCATAGTTACGGAATTCTTTAAAACAAAACTTTTTATGTAACATTTGGAAATCAATTATTTCGAAGACATAAGGGTTCATATTTCGTCACATCAAACATACGAATGCCAAGGAATATATGTAAGAGTCATAACGTGCTCGGATTGCGAATTTAGAATTTCCTCGAGGCTCGTGACATAATCTATTTATAACTAAGGCATGCCAAAAGAAGGAAGGTTTGAGCTTTACATACCTCGTACGCACTCCAAGCTAGCCCAACCCAAGCTACTTCCAACCTACGCCTCAGGCTCCCCAAGGTCTACAAATACGTTAACGAATATCAAACATTAGGCATAGGCACTTAGGCGATTTATTCCAAACTAACACTCAATTCTACAGAAATTTGGGCAGCATTTCCCCTGTAAATAGGCCAACCCCGAGAATTTAACTCGGCCAAATCAACAATCACAACAACAATAACCAACCTAACAACTCCAATGACCAATCCGAAAGGCAATATAACATTAATAACTCTCTTTTACATCATTCAACAACATTCATAATATTCAATTCGACGGCTTACATTCAAGCCACATCGCCGCTCATACATTCAAATACCAACCCGAACCCATACCAATAATATTCAAGGACATTTTAAACAATTTACACAATATTTCCAACAATCCAACAATTGCTCCAATTTTCCCTAAAACAATCCCAAACCCGAGAACACAACCATAACCCATTCTTGTCATGCAATATGACCTACATTCGGCCACACTACACATATACATATACTGATGATTCTTATTCTTTTCTCCACACTACACAACTAAATATGCTACATAGAAACAATCATCAACCTAATCACAACACACACATCTACACGACCATACACACCATACACGGCTCACCTCCAACTTACTATATTTCACAAATTTCATCCATATTAACATACTAAAACATGCATAAAACATTCACAACACATAAAACAAGATCAAATCTTACCTTTCTTCTTCAACTCCACAAATAGGCTAGGGTTTGCGATCTACTAGACGGATGGCTTGATCGCTCCAACAACACTTCCACGCTACTTAGGGACCTCCAATTAGTGGATTTACACCAAAGAAATATTTTTGGAATGGCTAGAATTGGACTTGGTTTTTCTTGGTTCTTGGCCGAGAGTTTGGTGGTGGTGTTCTTCAACTTCTTGGATTTTTGCTAAGTATAGAATGAGAGAAGATGACTTAGAAGTCATCTTTTAAGCTCCTAAATGAACTCTCCATGTGTCCATGGCCCACACATGTGTTGGACCACTTAAAATTGGCCACAACATGTGTGGGACCAATCTCAAGCCACACGGCCAAGGGCCTATTTTTTGCAAGATTTTCAACTTCCTAATATATGACTTTTGGTCCCATTTTTTCCTAAGTGTTCCATGCCAACAATTTCATGTACAATCTATGTCTCAAAATAAAATCGAAGGTCAAAAGTCCCGACTTCATATCCCGGAAAGGTCTTGGTCCTAACTTATCATAGTTAGTCCGGATCGTCCCAATGTATAAAATACGGGACGTAACATCCTCCCCCCCTTTAGAACATTCGTCCTCGAATGTTGGATTAATTCTATGGGTCTAACTAACAATTCAGGGGAGTTTCTTTTATAGCCATCACATACAAGTCATTCACAAGTCAACATAGTCAAATAAAGGATTTGGATTACCTGTAGGTACCGGAAATAGGTGAGGATACTTTTTCTTCATCTGCTCCTCAGCTTCCCAGGTCATTTCTTCTCAGTTATTATTCCGCCACAACACTTTAACAGAAGCCACATCTTTATTTCGCAATTTTCTTACCTGACGATCCAATATGGCTATAGGCTGCTCTTCATAAGATAGCTCCTCTGTGACCTGTATATCACCTGTAGGAAAGGTTCTGGAAGGGTCACCAATATATTTACGAAGCATAGAAACATGGAATACCGGGTACACCGCTCCCAAATCAGCTGCCAGATCCAATTCGTAGGCCACTTTGCATATTTTACGAATAATCTGATAAGGCCCAATATATCTCGGACTGAGCTTTCCTTTCTTGCCAAATCTCATAACACCTTTCATAGGTGACACTTTCAGGAACACCCAATCGTCAATCTGGAACTCTAACGGTCGACGTCGTTTATCAGCGTAAGATTTCTGTCGACTCTGGGCCGCTAACAAGCGCTCCCGGATAAGTTTCACTTTATCCACCGCCTGCTGGACTATATCTGGGCCAATTAATTCAGTCTCCCCAACATCAAACCAACCGATCAGCGACCTGCATTTCCTGCCATACAAAGCCACATATGGTGCCATCTGAATGCTGGAGTGGTAGCTGTTGTTATAAGCAAATTCAACAAGCGGCATATGATCATCCCAGCTACCCCTGAAATCAATAACACAGGCACGCAACATATCTGTTATATCCTGCATTTTCGAACGTCGAATTATTTGTAAGCTGAGGTGGGGCCCACACATCAAGATTTTTTTGGGACATGTGAAAATTTATATGAATCGTATATGTAAAGTTAAACACAACCCGTGAAGGGCCTTGGGGCCAAATCAAAGTGGAAGCCCTCCAAACAAATATTTTTAAGAAAACGTTTTCGGATGATCTGACTTGGAGGGGCAAAAACGGCATTATAAGTTTGTAATTTGGGAAAATGCCCAGAAATAAAAGTTGTAGATAATTGAAATAGCTTTCCAACGGTAGGTCATGGGCTCCCGGGCGACGTCGGTACAAGGAGATATGGACGTTTTAAGGTCAAAAGGTCAAGCTGGGCAGTGAAATGGGCCCAACCCGATTCCAATTCGGGTCAGGCCCATTACCCACGCTTTTAATAGAAAAAAATCAGTTTCTCTCCCTCATTTTCAGATCAAGAAACCTGGAAAACTCTAGAGAAAAAGAGAGAGGAGAGCCTAGAGAAAAAAAAAAATTTTGACAAAAATCGGAGCCCCGAATCCCGAAGCCCATGAAGAGAAAAGTGTTCTACGTCGCGTTGCCTTCGATTTGAGCTAAAAATCAACTAAAAATAAGAGGGTGGACGTGGTGGCTGTGCACTTAAGGTATGAATAAGGCTTTTGTTTTTATTGTTAACAAGTTTATTTAGAGTTTTAACGGATTAGAACGAAGAAATAACGTGATAAATTCGTTTGTTGGTATGGCTGAATTGTAGAATGGGGTTTGAAGAAAATTTTGGATGAAAACAAATGTATTTAACTTGTAGAATGTGGAGGATGTTGTTATTGATGTTGTTAGTGTTAATTTTGACCTCTTTGCGAAATTATTAAATAGTTATATCGCGAATTGGTTGGTTGGGAAAATTTGAAAAATAATGTGCGGGCTGTTTTACGGCATATGTTGGTATTGATTTGGAAGTGTGAAATCGAAATGAGGATTATTGCATTATGTCGTAAAGTAGACTAATTGCGTATATTGTGAATTATGAAAATTGTTGATGTTGTTGTTGGGTTGTTGTTGGTTGTGTTGAGCCGAGTTGAATCTCGGGGAGGCTATATGTATAGGGGAAATGCTGCCGAAATTTCGGTAGGCAAGTAATAAAATTTGGATTCTTAAAGGCTTGAATTTGACAATTGGTAAACATGACCATTTGTAGATTTTGGACGAAATTGGAAGTGAAGCTAAGCGAGCATAAGGCGCAATCGAGGTATGTAAAGCTTACCCCTTCATTCTTAGGCATGTTTTGAACATAATAGGCTCGGCCGCGAGCCTTAGATACGACTCCGTTCCTCGGAATTCGAGATGAAAATCCGCCCCAATTCCTTCAGTGAGATTGAATCATTTTCCTTATAACTTGTCTTCAAAGTGAGCTTTAAGTATGCAACCTTCCTAAACGGAGTCGGAATACTTCCAAATGATTATGGACGACCTCATAAGGTCTACTATCTGTAATTTACGTACGTCTCCTCGGGTTGGCCCGAGGTGGGCCCTCAAGGCCCGATACTTTCTGTATAACTTTAACTACTTTGTTTCTGTCCGACGTTCTCAGACAACATCTGGACTATTATTCTGATCATGATATGACTACTTTTTATATAAATTTTACAAAATGGCTTTGACATCTGAAAATCTGATTCTGGTAATAATCCGTCGTGCCTTCCCAAGCAGGATATAGGCGCATATTATGAACGCTATCCGAATACCCTGATTTGACTCGCCATTTGGCCTACTTCAGTTTGATTGAGTCGGTATAACGATTTGTATGTATGTGGATTCTCATTAATCTGTTCGTGGATGTCTCAATGCTTCATTTCACCGGATCCCGGGCCGGTTTATATCGTGCGGATGGGCCGCCGAGTCCCTTGTCGGGGGCCGGGTCCCATGTATGAATTCCGAAGTATGATGTGTCCGGTTCCGGGGTACTGTGGTATATGTCGTTCCCGGTTACCGTGTATATGTTACGAAGTATGATGTGTCCGGTTTCCCGACGTGTGATCTGTCCCCGGGGTTACCGTGGTTATGAGATGATGTGTTATGTGACGGAGATGTTCGAAGATATGAAATCTTCTGAAATATGATATGTTGTGATGCCAGAGGCAGGAGTGGCGACCACGTTCCTGTGCCCTATTATGATTTTGTCTGTCTGATTGGATTCTGATTTTGTCTGTCTGATATGGATTCTGATTCCGCCTGTCCGTATGGATTGTGATTCAGCCCGTCCGTCTGGACCATAATTCTGTCCGTCCGTTTGATTTATGGTTCTGTCCGTTATACTTATGTGCTTCCGGTTCATGCTATGATTATGTTTGTTATGTTTCTGCTTTACATACTCGGTACATTTTTCGTACTGACCCCCGGTTCTTCGGGGGCTGTGCTACATGCCCGCAGGTACAAACGCACCTGAAGATACGCCGCCAGTCTAGGGCTCAGATACTGCTATTTTGAAGAGCTCCTTTGGTCCGGAGCGTGTACTTTTGGTAAATACCTTCTGTCTTCTGTATATTCTGTATGTATGGCAACTCCGGGTACGGCGGGGCCCTGTCCCGTCATATGACTCTGTAAGTCTGTTAGAGGCCTGTAGATATGTTTGTGGGTTAGGGTCTTTCTGTACGGATGTGTGTATATGTTGTGTTTGGGGCGACCCCATTCGCCGCGGCGGCCGGTCCGCATATGTTTATATGTTGCTTTGTTGGCCGGTGTGGCCTTTGTTGGTATTTTCTGTGCGCAGGGTTATTTTGGATAGTCTGTAAAACAAAGGAAACTCTGCCAAAATTTTTCTGGAAATTATCTAAATTTGAAATATAGCCTTGACGGCTTCTGCTTTATACTTGAATGCGTTTGATAACAGTTGAGATAGCATTGGATATATGTGTTTGGGTGCCCAGATCGGGTACTAGTCACGGCCCACGGGGTTGGGTCGTGACAGAAGTGGTATCAGAGCGGTTAGTCCCCGGAATATCTACAGGTCGTGTCTAGTAAAGTCTTGTTTATCGGTGTGTTGTGCACCACATCTATATACAGGAGGCTACAGGACATCTAGGATGTTACCCTTCTTTGGATCTTAGATCGTGCGATAGAACTGTATTAGTAGGATGATCCCCTCCTGACGATTTGTTATGTTTTCAGCGATGCCTCCGAAGAAGGCAACAGCCGCCCAGAAGGGCAAGGCTACAGCGGCAGGTGAGGCCAGCCGAGCTCAGGTGACTACTAGGGCTCGTGCCCAGATTGAGCCAAATGTTGTGCCTTCGACGGCTAGTTCTGTTACGCCACCAGTACCGGAGGGATTTGGAGCAGCCACAGCTGCAGCACAGGGGGTGGCTCCACCGCCAGCTCCAGCAGCACCAGTACCTGTACCTCCAGCCCCCCAGTCAGGGGCGGAGGACAAGGCCATGCGAGATGCGGTTCAGTTATTGACCACACTGATGACAGAGCAGGTTCGCAGGCATGGGTTTGGGGGTGGTCGTGCGGACAGATATGAAAGCTCCAGGGCTCGTGAGTTCTTGACATGTAATCCTCCAGAATTCTCCGGGACAAAACCCGAAGAGGACCCCCAGGAGTTTATTAGAAAGATGGAGAGCACGATACGGTTGATTAAGGCGTCGCCGACTGAGTCCGTTGAATTGGCCTCGTATCGGTTATATGAGGTAGCGGCGAACTGGTATGAGTCCTGGCAGCTATCCAGGGGTGACGATGCTGCCCCAGCAGTATGGGCCGAGTTTACTAAGGCCTTTCTTGATCATTTTCTACCTCCAGAGCTACGGAGAGCCAGGGTTGATCGATTCTTGCATTTGAAACAGAACGGTAGGAGTGTTCGAGAGTATAGCCTAGAGTTCGACTCGTTGGCTAGGTATGCACCCGCTATAGTAGCCGAGATGGCCGATAGGGTGCACCGGTATGTGATGGGGCTAGACCCTTATTTGATCGATGGTTGCCTGGCGGTGGCTTCTCAGCCAGGGATGCATATTGCCCGGGTGCAGGCGCACGCCCAGGGCATGGAGGACCGGCGTAGGGAACGTCGGCCTGATAGGGGCCATGACGGGAGCCGGCCTAAGAGAGCCAGATCGGCCGGGTACTCAGGGGGATTTCAGAGTGAGTTTTCTCAGCAGCAGGGTAACAGGTATTCGTCCCAGCCAGCATACAGTACGCCCCCGCAGTTCTCGGGACAGAACTCCATGGCTTCGAGTTCGCAAGTAAATAGGAGTTTCAGTCAGATGGGGCCATCCATACCTCGGTGCCCTTATTGCAGGAGGCGTCACCCTGGTGAGTGTTATCGTGCCACTAGTGCCTGCTTTTCTTGTGGCCAACAAGGCCATACGATGTGAGAGTGTCCGTATAAGGGTGGTCCAGGTGGTTCAGCCCAACTTACCGGGTCAGTTGCTGGCTCGTCTTCTCCTTCGGCAGCCATACGCCCCACAGGGCGGGGAGCACCAGCACCAGTGCCAGTACCAGCGAGTCGTGGCCGAGGTCGAGGCGCAGCTTCTGGTTACAGCGGTCCTTCGAACCGCGTATTTGCTTTGACCGGCCGGCAGGACCCAGGAGCGTCTTCAAGCGCACACCCAGGTATGTTAGTGATCTTTTCTTGAGGGATATGTGTATGAATGGGTCTATACTTTATCATATTACGTGATTTTCTTCTTCTGGGTATTAATAAGAGCAAGGTAATTGTTAACCTGATAGACATTGAAAATTCGGAAGGGCGATACGGTAATTGTATGGTTTAGCCCGGGGTGGGACCCACTCTGAGAATTTTCCGAAAATTTATTAAGACCCCGATCTGCCCTGAATTATGTGACAAAGGTTGTGCGGGGGCTGTCGACGCAATTATACTAGCCCTAACGCATCAGAACGCATGAAAATTTTGAGGTTAAGCGTGCTAAGGCCATAGCAATTCTGGGATGGGTGACCCCCTGGGAAGGATACAAAAAAAAAAAATCACAAGTATAAGTATGGTATATAAATGGAAATTTGGGGTAACCTAAAGGAAAAGAGAAGGTGTGGAATGGCTAGTGCCCTTACAGGAGTCGCACAGACCGAGGCAGACTGAATGGGCGAAAGGAAGAAACGTAATACCGCTCGGGAAATTGAGCGAATTTGAATAACGGTCGGAGACGTTCGCAAATAAGATATTAGTAAATGTATAGGTATGTGTATGATTTTCATTTGGTGATCATATGGATCAAGAGCCGAGTCCCGGCGACTGATGTTGTGATAGACGAAAGGTTTTACAAAACCGAATACGCGAAACGAAGCGGAGGTGAGGATACGAATGTTGTCAAAGAATAGAAAAACCCCAATTACCTTACAACTTAGTCTAGTGCGACGATATCTGAACAAGAAAATGAGCATGGCTAGTAGGAAAGATGAAGAATAAGAGATGTGATTAAGCAAAACTTTCGAAAGAATCGATAAGCGACACGTAAGCCGACTTGTACGACAATCTGACGAACAAGTTTGTGAATGAGTGAACAGATTTCGACGAGATAATCCGTGGTATAATTGTCAGGGTGAACAATGAAATGTCGACAAAAGGGAAATTTTCGTAAATCACTGGAGCCTTAATAGGAGTGATCTGATTTTAATCAAAACTCTATCTGTTATACTTTTGCACCTCTGACTTTGATGAGGTTCTGCCTATTACGCCTCTGTACTTCTAGATCCGATTACGCTTTTGTCTGATATGCCTCTGTATGATTGACTCTGGATACGAATCTGTCTGATGCACCTCTGTACGTTTGATTCTGATTACGAATCTGTCTGGTACATCTCTGTACGTCTAACTCTGATCGTGGATCTGTCTGATATAATTCTATACGTCTGACTCCGACTACGAATCTGTCCAACATAGTGCAGTACATCTGTCTCTGATTATGGATCTGTCCGATATGCTTTTGTGCGTCTGGCTCTAGTTATGAACCTGTTTGATGTAACGTGAAATTATGATAACGTTGTAAGGAACCGAGAAGTGTGACAAGAGGTGAAAGATGTTGATGGCAATCGTAACGTTGAAAGGAATTTTGAAGGAAAGAAAGGAACCTCCCCGAAGTGTCACGAGACCCCCTAAGGTCAATCGAACATTCGAGGACGAATGTTCTAAAGGAGGGGAGAATGTTATATCCTGCATTTTCGAACGTCGAATTATTTGTAAGCTGAGGTGGGGCCCACACATCAAGATTTTTTTGGGACATGTGAAAAGTTATATGAATTGTATATGTAAAGTTAAACACAACCCGTGAAGGGCCCTGGGGCCAAATCAAAGTGGAAGCCCTCCAAACGAATATTTTTAAGAAAACGTTTTCGGATGACCTGACTTGGAGGGGAAAAAACGGCATTATAAGTTTGTAATTTGGGAAAACGCCCAGAAATAAAAGTTGTAGATAATTGAAATAGCTTTCCAACGGTAGGTCGTAGGCTCCCAGGAGACGTCGGTACAAGGAGATATGGACGTTTTAAGGTCAAAAGGTCAAGCTGGGCAGTGAAATGGGCCCAACCCGATTCCAATTCGGGTCAGGCCCATTACCCACGCTTTTAATAGAAAAAAATCAGTTTCTCTCCCTCATTTTCAGATCAAGAAACCTGGAAAACTCTAGAGAAAAAGAGAGAGGAGAGCCTAGAGAAAAAAAATCAATTTTTGACAAAAATCGGAGCCCCGAATCCCGAAGCCCATGAAGAGAAAAGTGTTCTACGTCGCGTTGCCTTCGATTTGAGCTAAAAATCAACTAAAAATAAGAGGGTGGACGTGGTGGCTGTGCACTTAAGGTATGAATAAGGCTTTTTTTTTTTTATTGTTAACAAGTTTATTTAGAGTTTTAACGGATTAGAACGAAGAAATAACGTGATAAATTCGTTTGTTGGTATGGCTGAATTGCAGAATGGGGTTTGAAGAAAATTTTGGATGAAAACAAATATATTTAACTTGTAGAATGTGGAGGATGTTGTTATTGATGTTGTTAGTGTTAATTTTGACCTCTTTGCGAAATTATTAAATAGTTATATCGCGAATTGGTTGGTTGGGAAAATTTGAAAAATAATGTGCGGGCTGTTTTACGGCATATGTTGGTATTGATTTGGAAGTGTGAAGTCGAAATGAGGATTATTGCATTATGTCGTAAAGTAGACTAATTGCGTATATTGTGAATTATGAAAATTGTTGATGTTGTTGTTGGGTTGTTGTTGGTTGTGTTGAGCCGAGTTGAATCTCGGGGAGGCTATATGTATAGGGGAAATGCTGCCGAAATTTCGGTAGGCAAGTAATAAAATTTGGATTCTTAAAGGCTTGAATTTGACAATTGGTAAACATGACCATTTGTAGATTTTGGACGAAATTGGAAGTGAAGCTAAGCGAGCATAAGGCGCAATCGAGGTATGTAAAGCTTACCCCTTCATTCTTAGGCATGTTTTGAACATAATAGGCTCGGCCGCGAGCCTTAGATACGACTCCGTTCCTCGGAATTCGAGATGGAAATCCGCCCCAATTCCTTCAGTGAGATTGAATCATTTTCCTTATAACTTGTCTTCAAAGTGAGCTTTAAGTATGCAACCTTCCTAAACGGAGTCGGAATACTTCCAAATGATTATGGACGACCTCATAAGGTCTACTATCTGTAATTTACGTACGTCTCCTCGGGTTGGCCCGAGGTGGGCCCTCAAGGCCCGATACTTTCTGTATAACTTTAACTACTTTGTTTCTGTCCGACGTTCTCAGACAACATCTGGATTATTATTCTGATCATGATATGACTACTTTTTATATAAATTTTACAAAATGGCTTTGACATCTGAAAATCTGATTCTGGTAATAATCCGTCGTGCCTTCCCAAGCAGGATATAGGCGCATATTATGAACGCTATCCGAATACCCTGATTTGACTCGTCATTTGGCCTACTTCAGTTTGATTGAGTCGGTATAACGATCTGTATGTATGTGGATTCTCATTAATCTGTTCGTGGATGTCTCAATGCTTCATTTCACCGGATCCCGGGCCGGTTTATATCGTGCGGATGGGCCGCCGAGTCCCTTGTCGGGGGCCGGGTCCCATGTATGAATTCCGAAGTATGATGTGTCCGGTTTCGGGGTACTGTGGTATATGTCGTTCCCGGTTACCGTGTATATGTTACGAAGTATGATGTGTCCGGTTTCCCGACGTGTGATCTGTCCCCGGGGTTACCGCGGTTATGAGATGATGTGTTATGTGACGGAGATGTTCGAAGATATGAAATCTTCTGAAATATGATATGTTGTGATGCCAGAGGCAGGAGTGGCGACCACGTTCCTGTGCCCTATTATGATTTTGTCTGTCTGATTGGATTCTGATTTTGTCTGTCTAATATGGATTCTGATTCCGCCTGTCCGTATGGATTGTGATTCAGCCCGTCCGTCTGGACCATAATTCTGTCCGTCCGTTTGATTTATGGTTCTGTCCGTTATACTTATGTGCTTCCGGTTCATGCTATGATTATGTTTGTTATGTTTCTGCTTTACATACTCGGTACATTTTTCGTACTGACCCCCGGTTCTTCGGGGGCTGTGCTACATGCCCGCAGGTACAAACGCACCTGAAGATACGCCGCCAGTCTAGGGCTCAGATACTGCTATTTTGAAGAGCTCCTTTGGTCCGGAGCGTGTACTTTTGGTAAATACCTTCTGTCTTCTGTATATTCTGTATGTATGGCAACTCCGGGTACGGCGGGGCCCTGTCCCGTCATATGACTCTGTAAGTCTGTTAGAGGCCTGTAGATATGTTTGTGGGTTAGGGTCTTTCTGTACGGATGTGTGTATATGTTGTGTTTGGGGCGACCCCATTCGCCGCGGCGGCCGGTCCGCATATGTTTATATGTTGCTTTGTTGGCCGGTGTGGCCTTTGTTGGTATTTTCTGTGCGCAGGGTTATTTTGGATAGTCTGTAAAACAAAGGAAACTCTGCCAAAATTTTTCAGGAAATTATCTAAATTTGAAATATAGCCTTGACGGCTTCTGCTTTATACTTGAATGCGTTTGATAACAGTTGAGATACCATTGGATATATGTGTTTGGGTGCCCAGATCGGGTACTAGTCACGGCCCACGGGGTTGGGTCGTGACAATATCTTCCAGCGTCTGAATAGTGCGCTCGGCCTGTTCGTCGGACTGAGGATGAAATGTTGTACTCAGACTCACCTGGGTCCCCAATCCCTCCTGAAATGATCTCCAGAAATTAGCTGTAAACTGGGCACCTCTGTCGGAGCTAACAGACACTGGAACTCCGTGAAGTCTCACAATCTCCTTAATATATAGCCTGGCATAATCTTCAGCTGAGTATGTAGTCCGAACTGGAAGAAAATGTGATGATTTTGTCAGCCGATCAACGATAACCCATATGGAGTCGTACCTCCGTGGAGTGCGAGACAAGCCTACAATAAAATACATGTTAATTATCTCCCACTTCCACGTCGGAATCTCCATCTCCTGCAATAACCCACCGGGCTTCTGATGCTCAATCTTCACCTGCTGACAATTTGGGCACTGGGCAACGAACTCTGCTATGTCCTTTTTCATACCGTCCCACCAATACAGGCATCTAAGATCATGATACATCTTCGTCGACCCTGGATGAACGGAATATCTGGCATAATGTGCCTCGCCCATAACCTGTCGCCGCAATCCCGCAACATCAGGTACACATAATCTGCCCCTGTATAATAATACTCCATCGGATGAAATCTTAAACGGGGTCTTCTCCTTTTCACGGGCTACGTCTCTGTACTGTATCAGAACAGGATCCTCATACTGACGCCGCTTTATCTCACCCAGAATAGAGGATTCGGCCACTCCTCGAACAGAAACCCCAGCATCTCCAGAATCGGCCAAGCGGACTCCAAGACTAGCCAGCTGATGGATATCGCGAACCATTTCTTTCTTTTCTGAAGGCGTGTCCGCTAAACTACCCATGGACTTACGGCTGAGTGCATCTGCCACGACATTAGCTTTCCCTGGATGGTATAGAATATCAACATCATAATCTTTCAGCAACTCTAACCATCGTCTCTGCCGCAAGTTCAGCTCCTTTTGCTTGAAGATGTACTGTAGGATCTTATGATCTGTAAAAATATCAACGTGAACCCCATATAAATAATGTCTCCACATCTTCAAGGCATGAATCACCGCGGCTAGCTCCAAATCGTGAGTGGGATAATTTCTCTCGTGCTTTTTGAGCTACCGAGAAGCATAAGCTATAATCCTACCGTGCTGCATCAATACACACCCCAAACCCATACCAGAGGCATCACAATAAATAACATACCCATCTGGACCTTTAGGAAGAGTCAGGACTGGAGTTGTAGTCAACTTCTCTTTCAGCAACTGGAAGCTACGCTCGTAAGCATCAGACCACTGAAACTTAGCTCCCTTCTGAGTCAGCCTTGTCAAAGGCGCTGAAATTGAAGCAAATCCCTCTACAAATCTCCGGTAATAACCGGCCAACCCCAGGAAGATACGCACCTCCGTAGGCGTCGTAGGTCTAGGCCAACTCTTTACGGCCTCGATCTTCTGGGTATCCACCCGGATGCCATCCGCTCCAATAATATGCCCCAGGAACGCCACTGAAGACAGCCAGAATTCGCATTTAGAAAATTTAGCATATAAATTTTGGTGCCGGAGTGTGCCAAGTACCGTCCTCAAATGATCTGCATGCTCTGCTTCTGATCGTGAATAGACCAAAATGTCATCAATAAATACAATCACGAACATATCAAGAAACGGCCGGAATACCTGATTCATCAAATCCATGAATACCGCTGGAGCATTAGTCAGCCCAAAAGACATCACTCTGAATTCGTAATGCCCGTAACAGGTCCTGAATGCTGTCTTAGGAATATCAGCCTCTCGTACCCGCAGCTGATGATAGCCTGACCGCAAGTCTATCTTCGAAAAACACCTGGTACCCTGCAACTGATCAAACAAATCATCAATCCTGGGGAGGGGGTATTTATTCTTGATGGTTACCTTATTCAGCTGTCTGTAATCAATACACATTCGCAGCGAGCCGTCTTTCTTTCTCACAAATAATACCGGAGCTCCCCAGGGAGATGTACTGGGCCGAATAAAGCCCTTCTCTAATAAATCTCTCAGTTGCTCCTTTAATTCCTTCAATTCAGCAGGTGCCATTCTGTACGGAGGAATAGATATAGGCTGAGTATCTGGCAACAGATCAATAGCAAACTCTATCTCCCGCTCAGGGGGAAGACCTGGAAGCTTGTCTGGGAAAACATCTAGGAATTCATTAACCACTGGGACTGACTGAAGAGTCGGTGCCTCTGCCTCTAAATCATGTACACGGACCAGATGATAAATATAGCCCTTCCTGATCATTTTTCTTGCCTTGAGGTATGAAATAGACTTACCCCTCGGCGATGCTGTATTACCTGCCCACTCTACAACTGGTTCACCTGGAAACTGGAAACAGACTACCTTCTTTTGACAGTCAACATTAGCATAACAAGAAGCTAGCCAATCCATACCCATAATAATGTCGAACTCAATCATATCAAGCTCTACCAAATCTGCCTTAGTGTAGCGGCCACAAATAACCACCGAACAACCTCGATAAATCTGTCTGGCTATAACATAATCCCCTACTAGTGTAGCTACCTCAAAAGGCTCTATCGGCTCAGATTCTATCCCAATTTTATTAGCAACAAGTGGAGCGATATACGATAAAGTAGAACAAGGATCAATCAGTGCGTATACAGATCGGGAGAAAACCAGTAAGGTACCTGTAACAACATTTGGCGAAGCCTCCTGATCCTGACGGGTAGCCAATGCATATATGCGGTTCGATGGACCGCTAGAACCTGAAACACTGCCACGGCCTCGACCGCGGCCCGCCGATGCCGGCAAACCTCGCCCCGCAGGGCGCATAGCTGAGGGAGTAGAAGATGAACCCGCGGCTGATCCCGTCGGCTGAACTGTACTACCAGAACCACTCGCCATCGGACAATCACGCATAACATGGCCCTGACGGCCGCAAGAAAAGCAGGCTCCGGTAGCTCGATAGCACTCCCCTGGGTGCGATCTCCTGCAATAAGAACAACGGGGCCTGGATGGTCTGGACTGGCTGGGACCCCTGGCTGTCAGCGAACCTGATGCCCTGGAACTCTGACCGGCCCCAGATGGTCCTGTACTGTCAAATCGTGTACCGGCGGACTGTGTACCCCAGCCTGACGGAGGAGGATATCTACCTGACTGCTGCAACTGAGGCTGCCCGCCTCGAAAATCTCCAGAATATCCCGCGGATCTAGCCCTCTTGGGCGGCCTCCTGTCACGATCTCTGCCCGACCGGTCCTCTCTGTGCCGGTCCTCCATACCCTGCGCCTAGGCCCATAACCGGGCGATGTCCATATCAGTTTGCGATGCCATCGCCATGCAGCTGTCCACTAAGTAACGATCCAGCCCTATCACGTACCGGTGCATCCGGTCAGCCATGTCAGCCACTATAGCAGGTGCATATCGAGCCAAAGAATCAAACTCCAAATTATACTCATGAACACTCCGACCTCTCTGCTGCAGCTGTAAAAATCTATCAACCCTCGCCCTCCGCAACTCTGGGGGCAAGAAGTGGCGGAGAAAAGCGGCCACAAACTCGTCCCATGTAGCTGGGGGAGTACCCTCACCTCTGGACAGCTCCCAGGACTCATACCAATTAGCCGCAACATCTTGTAACCTGTGCGAGGATAACTCAACGGACTCGGTCTCTGAAGCCCTGACCAGTCCCAATGAGCGCCGCATCCCCCGAATGAAGTCGTGGGGGTCCTCCTCGGGCTTAGACCCGAAAAACTCTGGGGGACTACATGTCAGAAAATCACGAACCCTCAGGCTATCATGCTTGTCATCATCATCATCACCTCTCAGCCCGCGTCTGCGAGTCTGTCCCGCTACCAAAGTCGTCAGTAACTGTACGGCCTCCCTCAACGTCCTATCCTCTGCCCCTGGCTGAGGAGCTGGAGGCTCGGGCACTGGAGCGTCTGGAGCTAATGGTGGATCTGCTCCAGGCTCCTCCGGTGGTGTAGCAGAACCCTCCGACTGGGGCATAACATCGGGCAAATCCTGAGCACGAGCCCGGGTAACTCTCTGCACCTAACTAGTCTCTCCTACCACCGTCTTTCCCTTCTGGGCAGCCGTTGCCTTCTTTGGAGGCATCACTGAAAAACACAACAATCGGTCAGAAAAAGAGTCATCCTAATAGCACAGCTCTATTGCACGATCTAAGATTCAAAGAAAAGTAACACCCTAAATGTCCTGTAGCCTCCTGTTTATAGATGTGGTGCACAACACACCGATAAACAAGACTCTACGAGACACGGCCTGTAGACATTCTGAGGACAAACCGCTCTGATACCACTTCTGTCACGACCCAACCCCGTAGGCCGTGAATAGTGCCCGAATTGGGCACCCGAACACAGTCATCCAATCCGAATCACATACAGATAGCGTATACGGGCAGAAATATCACACGCTGCCTCAAATTATATAAAACTGTCTCAGACACATTTCAAACACAACCATACATACATATATATATCAGAAGCCGACAAGGCTATCAAATGGTACAACGGCCCAAAACATATACAAATGCACACCGACAAGACTTCCATGGCGAGTGGGATCATACAAACACACCTGTACAGAAGTAGGCACAACCCACATATACGTCTACAGACCTCTAAACAGACCTACCGAATCATATGGCAGGACAGGGCCCCGCCGTACCCCTGAACAAATATATACATATGCAACGAACGAGTATATATACCAAAATGTAGGCTCCGTAATAAGAGGAGCACTCCAAACAGCAGAAGAGGATGTCCTAAACTGGTGGATCGCCAAACTGTGCGTCTGTACCTGCGGGCATGAAACGCAGCCCCCCCGAAGAAAGGGGGTCAGTACGAAATATGTACTGAGTATGCAAAGTAGAAGATACAGAAAACAAATCTGAGGCATAAACGAAATAGATGTACAGAAAATAAGTGCAAGTCCAAAATATCAAAATGTTTACTCTAAAAATATAAGTCATGCATAGGGCACAGAAAATATGGTCGCCCGCCTGTTAATGGCGCCATAACACATGTCACGACCCAACCCCGTAGGCCGCGCCTAGTGTCTGTGCTGGACACCCAAACGTACCCAACAACCCAAACCAACATATTAGTAGAAAATATCAATATGAAAGTTAGTTGGCGCTACTAAATATCACAGATGAACAGATTTTTCTCGTGGAAGCCGATAAGGCCATCACAGATCATAACAACCCAAAACATATACAGAACCCACACAAGTATGTCTACAGACCTCTACAGAACATAACAGAATCATAAGACGGGACAGGGCCCCATCATACCCCTGAATCGCATACATATATATAATATAGCGGCAGACTGTACCAATATACAGGCTCTGAACAAAAGAGCGCTCCCAATATAGCAGAATAGATGTCCTAGGCAGGCGATCAGCAAATCTGTCTTCTGTACCTGCGCGGCATGAAAACGCAGCCCCCGAAGAAAGGGGGTCAGTACGAAATATGTACTGAGTATGTAAAGCACGGAACGTAGTAAACAAAGTCATAATCAAAGTAGAAGGTGCAGAAAATGGACAAAATGTACAGATTAGCAAAATGCTGATCATAAAGTATAAATAGTATTTGTTGAAAACATATGTCGTACCTGGTCCCAATACGGAACAAGATCATAACCGAAACAGAACTTACAGAGAAGTGAGTGTGACATCCGAAGTATCAAATGCATATTTTCAAAACATGAGGAGTGTGCTCAGAAATATATACCATACCATGTCCGGCCCCTGCATAAGGAACAGGGTAAGGGATAACCCCGTAACATAACATATCATATCATATCAGATGGCCATATCAGAATGTGTGTACATGGCACAACATACTCCAAAACCCATTAACATATATACCTGCCCCCTCACATCGAGGCACGGCGAACAATGCAATGGAATACGCTTGACAACATATCCTGGCCCGGGCTCTGTCACGACCCAACCCCGTGGGCCGCGACCGGTGCCCTAGCTGGGCACCTATACATACCCGATACCCAAATTAGCATATTAACAAAATAATATAATAATAATATTAGTAGACGCTATAGAATTTAGCATAAAAAGCAGACCTGGCACACATAGGCCGATAAGGCCATCATAGAACAAAGTATCCCAAACATATGTACAGAACCCACACAGATATATCCACAGACCTCTACAGAACATATCATAATCATAAGACGGGACAGGGCCCCGTCATACCCAGAACAATGTACATATCCAGATAGCAGTGACAGACTGTACCAAAAGATGGGCTCTCAAGAAGAGAGCGCCCCAAAATAGCAGAAATGGGATCCTAAACGTGTGGATCAGCGAACCTGTCGTCTGTACCTGCGCGGCATGAAAACGCAGCCCCAGATGAAAGGGGGTCAGTACGAAATATGTACTGAATATGTAAAGCGGAATCACAGAAGTCAAATCATAATGATTTCAGAAACAAAGTACAAAATCCAGAGTGTCAAATGCATATTTCCAAAATAGACAGAATGTGTACAGAAACATATGTCATATCATATCCGGTCCCTGCCACGGGACTCAGCAGACAGAACGTGGCCACCCTCCCGACGCTGGTGCCACAATACAGAGGAATCAGAAAAAGGGGCGTGGCCCCGTATCATAAAATGTCATATCAAAATGGCCATAACAGATCAGATCAGAATAGGCGGACATGGCACATCATACTCCACAGACCCATGTACGCGTATACCTGCCCCCTCACATCGGGGCGCAGCGAACAATGCAGAGAATCACGCTTGACAACATATCCTGGCCCGGGCTCAGTGTGGGAAACATTGGGACATCCACGAATGGAGTAGTGAGAAACTAATGCAATTTAAAAATATCATAAATGTTTTCAAAGACTCGATGAAGCGTATCAAAGCCAAACAGATCCAATGGAGTCGGACGGGATCATAATAAATGCATTTCGGATATCATAATAAATTACAGAAGTATAACTTTCCCGAAGTCATTCCGGGTGTCAAAATAATTTATAAGATTTAATAGAATATTTAAAACAATATTCGTTATGCGGTTAGTAGGGTAATCAAAACATTTCTTTCAAAAATTGCTTAAAAAGGAAGCTTTAGCACATTAAGGGCAAAACCGGGAATAGTGGGCCCGCCTCGGGACAAATAAGGCGACGGGCTCAAATTATGCCCTCTAAGCTTATGGTATCACCTAAGAAGGTTCTACAAGCATTCTATGACTTTCCAAGTAATTTGGAGCAAAGTTGCATTATTTCAAGAAATGTGTACCAAAGTAGTTCAATTCTACTGATGGAAAAATTGAAATTTTCTCTTGCGGATTCCGAGGGCCAAGAGGTCCTTCGAGGCCCGGATCCGACCCTAACACACTAAGGGCATGCCAAGGGAAGAATTGGGGTTGCTTTACATACCTTTCACGCTCCTTACGCCTTTCCAAACTTACTTCCCGTTTCGTCGAAAAACTGCAATTGGTCAAGTTTACCAATTGTAAGCTATGAATACCAAAGTTTCAACTTAAGGCATAATTGTATACCGAAATTTCGGCAGCACTTCCCCTATACATATAGCACCCCGAGAATTCAACTTGGCTATAAATCATCAACAACAACCCAAACGACAACATCAATATCAACAATGAATCATTAAAAACACAAATATCCTTCAACTAGTCCTTTTTCTAACAAGTTGACATAATCTTCATTTCAACCCAACTTTCAACTAATATCAATAATTTCACATTCATCAACAATCAAGATCATCACCATATAGTTCTAGAAACATTTCATATCGTTTTCCTCAAGTTATACACTCGACATACATAATATACAACCTTCCGTCAAAGTCATATCTTATGCAAAACATCAAATCTTTGGCATACAACTTCATAACATGTTTCCAACTTCCAAATTCATCAATGATCATCACAATTAACAACCAAACAACTTCATTTCCTTACTGTCGGCCAATCATACTAAAACGACATAAGTTTCTACATTCCAATTCAATATAAACTTATATCATTTTAACTTCATTTACATTACAAACATCACAATAACACACTAACACACTAAACAACTTAATTCATTTTTATTCCAAATCCAACATACCACACGGCCAAGAACCCTCTTTGTCAACTTCAACTAAATCATTCAACTTTCAATCCCAATATGCATTTCATCACAATCACAATTAGAATATAACATGAATTCAACACATTATGGGTATACCACCTATATATACACACGGGTACACCTCATATTCCAAACCCACTTTGCAAACTTCCATTTTTCCATACAATCAACACATTTCTATATACCACAACACAATCAAAACTTCATAACACAATAAAAAGGTAGAAATTCTTACCTTTTCTTCAAGTCTTCTTCACTTGGAGATATGATCACTTTGGTGATTCTAATGCTTCCCACTCCAAAACAACTATACCAAGTTACAAAGGAACCTTGACTTAGTAGGAAATCAACAAGAAATAAATTTTTGAAGCAAGATTTTTGCTAGCCAAATTTCCATGGCAAACCCGAAACCTCCCTCTCTCTAGCTCTTGTTCTTGATTTTTTTTTTCTATACTTATCCTAAGTGTTCATCTTCTAGATATATAATTGAAGTGCTTGGTCACATGACCAAGCACATGACCAACTAAAATGGGCTTGGATCAAGACCTTAAGTGGCCAGCCAAGGTCCCTAATTTGGGCCTCAATTTCAATTCAATTTTTGAGCCCAATAGCTTATGAATCATATTTTGTAATTCCCGAAACAAATTTCCAAAATTCCAAAATTTCCCTTAGCCTTGTCCCACACTTCCATGACTCTATTCTTTCATGCATAACTCCTATGGTCAACAAAATATCAAATTTGACCTTATATCTCAAGAATCCAATATTTATCAAAAAATTTTCCAAACGTATGAAAACACGGGATATAACATCCCCCCCCCCCCCCCTTTAGAACATTCGTCGTCGAATGTAAAATTTATCTTATAGGGTTGGAAAATACTTTGGGGGAGTTTCTGATTATAGACAACACATAGGACATACGATTGGTATTGAAATGAATTTAAGCAGGGATTTAAAGTTACCTGTGGACATAGGGAACAGTTGAGGATATTTCTTCTTCATTTCCTCTTCGGCCTCCCACGTCATTTCCTCCCTATTATCGTTCCGCCACAGTACCTTAACAGAGGCTACATCTTTATTGCGGAGCCTCCTTACCTGACGATCCAAAATAGATACGGGCTGCTCCTCGTACGATAGTTGCTCCGTCACCTGAATATCATCCGCAGGAAATATTCTGGAAGGGTCACCAATGCATTTGCGGAGCATAGAGACATGGAATACCGGATGTACCGCTTCCAAATCAGATGGCAAATCTAACTCATAGGCGACATTTCCAACTTTCCGAACAATCTGATAAGGCCCAATATAACGCGGACTGAGCTTACCCTTTCTGCCGAACCGCATCACGCCTTTCATAGGCGATACCTTCAGAAATACCCAATCGCCTACCTGAAACTCCAACGGTCGACGCCGTTTATCCGCGTATGACTTCTGTCTACTCTGGGCTGCCAACAGTCGTTCTCGAATAAGCTTCACCTTGTCCACTACCTGCTGGACCATATCTGGGCCAATCAACTCTGTCTCGCCAATATCAAACCAGCCGATCGGCGATCTGCATTTCCTGCCATATAAAGCCTCGTATGGAGCCATCTGGATGCTGGAATGGTAACTGTTATTATATGCAAACTCAATCAACGGCAAGTGATCATCCCAGCTGCCTCTGAAATCAATAACGCAGGCCCGCAACATATCCTCCAGCGTCTGTATAGTGCGCTCGGCCTGTCCGTCGCTCTGAGGATGAAATGCTGTGCTCAGACTCACCTGAGTCCCTAGTCCCTCCTGAAAAGACCTCCAGAAATGCGTCGTAAACTGGGCGCCTCTGTCAGAAATAATAGATAGAGGAACTCCGTGAAGCTTCACAATCTCCTTAATATAGAGCATGGCATAATCCTCGGCGGAATAAGTAGTCCTGACGGGAAGAAAGTGGGCTGATTTCGTCAGCCTATCCACAACAACCCAGATGGAATCATACTTCCGTGGAGTGCGAGGCAAACCTATAATGAAATCCATATTAATAACCTCCCACTTCCAAGTCGGGATTTCCATCTCCTGCAACAGTCCACCCGGCTTCTGATGCTCAATCTTGACCTGCTGACAATTAGGGCACTGGGCGACGAACTCTGCAATATCCCGTTTCATACCGTCCCACCAGTATAGGCATCGGAGATCATGATACATCTTTGTAGACCCAGGATGGACCGAATAGCGAGCATAATGTGCCTCGCTCATAACCTGCTGCCGAAGGCCTGCAATATCAGGTACACACAACCTGCCTCTGTATAACAAAGTGTCGTCTGGTGAAAACTCGAACGGAGTCCTCTCCTTATCATAGGCTGTGTCCCTGTACCGAGCTAAGACAGGATCTTTGTATTGACGCCTTTTAATATCGTTCCTGCTAGACGACTCAGAAACCCCTCGAACAGAAATCCGGGTGTCTCCAGAATCGGCCAGACGAACCCCGAGACTAGCTAACTGCTGAATATCACGGGCTATCTCTCTCCTGTCTGGCTGTAAATCGGCCAAACTGCCCATAGACTTCCGACTGAGCGCATCTGCAACAACATTAGCCTTACCCGGATGATACAGAATATCTACATCATAATCTTTCAGAAGCTCCAGCCACCTCCGCCGCCGCAAATTAAGCTCTCTCTGTCTGAAAATATACTGGAGACTCTTATGATCAGTATAGATATCCATATGAACGCCAGATAAATAGTGTCTCCATATCTTCAGAGCATGAATCACCGCTGCGAGCTCCAGATCGTGGGTAGGATAATTCTTCTCATGCTTTTTGAGCTGCCGGGAAGCATACGCTATAACTCTGCTGTGCTGCATCAATACACAGCCCAACCCCATGCCAGAAGCGTCACAATAAATAACATACCCGTCCGGTCCCTCTGGAAGAGTCAGAACTGGGGCTGAAGTCAGCTTCTCCTTCAGCAACTGGAAGCTCCGTTCACAAGCGTCAGACCACTGGAACTTAGCTCCCTTCTGAGTCAGCCTTACCAAAGGCGCTGAAATCGAAGCAAACTTCTCCACAAACCTCCTGTAATAACCTGCTAACCCCAGGAAACTGCGTACCTCTGTGGGCGTCGTAGGTCTGGGCCAATTCTTCACTGCCGCAATCTTCTGTGTGTCCACCCGGACACCATCAGCTGCAATAATATGCCCCAAGAAAGCCACTGAAGACAGCCAGAATTCACACTTAGAAAATTTTGCATATAATTTCTGATGCCGGAGTACCCCTAACACCAATCTCAGATGATCTGCGTGCTCTGCCTCAGACCGAGAATAAACCAGGATATCATCAATGAATACAATTACAAACATATCCAAGAATGGCCTGAATACCCGGTTCATCAAATCCATGATTACTGCGGGGGCATTAGTAAGCCCAAAAGACATAACCCTGAACTCATAATGCCCATATCGGGTCCGGAAAGTTGTCTTAGGGATATCGGCCTCTCGTACTCGTACCTGGTGGTAACCGGATCGAAGATCTATCTTCGAAAAACACTTAGCGCCCTGTAGCTGATCAAACAAATCATCAATCCTGGGGAGGGGGTATTTATTATTTATAGTTACCTTATTCAGCTGCCGATAATCAATACACATACGCAGCGACCCGTCCTTCTTACGCACAAATAATACCGGGGCTCCCCAAGGCGAAGTACTGGGTCTGATGAAGCCCTTATCTAACAAATCCTTCAGCTGCTCTTTCAACTCCTTTAATTCTGCAGGCGCCATTCTGTACAGAGGAATCGAGATAGGCTGAGTGTCTGGGAGTAAATCAATAGAGAAATCTATCTCCCGTTCTGGAGGAAGACTTGGAAGCTCGTCGGGGAAAACATCTGGAAACTCATTAATCACGGGGACTGACTGAAGTGTCGGCGTCTCTGCTTTCAAGTCCTGCACCCGTACCAGATGATAGATATAACCCTTTCTGATCATTTTCTTCGCCTTAAGGTACGAAATAAACTTACCCTTCGGTGATGCTGTATTACCAGCCCATTCTATAACTGGCTCCCCGGGAAACTGGAAGCGAACCACCTTATTCTGGCAGTCAACATTAGCGTAACAGGAAGCTAGCCAATCCATACCCATAATAACATCAAATTCAGTCATCTCTAACTCTACCAGATCTGCCTTAGTGTCACGGCCACATACAATCACAGAACAGTCTTTATAAACCTGTTTTGCTACAATAAAGTCCCCTATCGGTGTGGCTACCTCAAATGGCTATATAGGTTCAGACATAATACCAATTTTACTAGCAACAAGGGGCGAAATATATGATAAAGTCGAACCTGGATCAATTAGTGCATACACAGACCGAGAGAAGACCAATAAAGTACCTGTAACGACATTAGGAGATGCCTCCTGATCCTGGCGGCTGGCCAAAGCATAAATGCGGTTTGAAGGACCGCTAATACCAGAAGCTCCACCACGGCCTCTGCCGCGACCCGCTGGTGCTGGAAAACCCTGCCCCGTAGGGCGCATAGCCACTGACGAAGATGAAGACCCAGCGGCTGATCCGGTAGGCTGCGCTGCACCAACCGAACTACCCTTATACGGGCAATCTCTCACAGAATGGCCCTGACGACCACAAGAAAAGCATGCACCGGTGGCTCTGTAGCACTCCCTCGGATGATACCTGCCACAAAGAGAACACTGAACCCTGGGTGGCCTTATCTGACCAGAACCCCTATCTGTCCGCGAACATGAAGCCCTGGAGCTCTGGCCTGCTCCTGAATACCCTGGGCTATCGAACCTGCGACCTGTAGGCTGGGGAGGTGCGCTCTGCGCCGGCTGAGATGAAAATCTGCTAGGCTGCTGCGGCTGTTGGGGTTGTCTGCCCCGAAAGTCTCCAGATGATCTGGCCCTCTTGGGCTGTCTCCGATCCTGGCCCCTGTCAGGCTGGTGTCCTCCTCTGCCCCGATCCTCCATGCCCTGGGCGTGGGCCTGAATACGGGCAATGTCCATACCGGGCTGAGCAGCCAATACTAAGCAGCTATCAACAAAATACCGATCCAGCCCCATAATATATCTGTGCATCCGGTCCGCCATAGTAGCCACCACAGTAGGTGCATATCAGGCCAAGGAATCAAACTCCAAACTATAGTCCCGGACACTTCGGCCCTTCTGCCTTAATAATAAGAATCAATCAGATCTGGCTCATCGCAACTCTGGGGGCAGAAAATGTCCAAGAAATGCCTGAGAAAAATCGCCCCAAACTGTTGGGGGAGCGCCGTCCCCCCTGGATAGCCCCCATGACTCGTACCAGTTTGCCTCCACATCATATAACCGGTACGAAGCTAACGCGACTGACTCTGTCTCGGAAGCATTAATCAAATCTAGAGTGCGCCGCATCTTCCTGATAAACTCCTCAGGATCCTCCTCGGGCTTTGTCCCGAAGAATTCTGGAGGACTACAAGTCAAAAACTCACGGGCTCTCGAACTATCACGTCTGACTGCCCGGTCACCTCCCAGTCCATGCCCCTGAACCTGCCCTGCCACAAGTCTAGTCAGCAACTGGACTGCCTCCCTCATAGACTGATCCTCAGTGCCTGGCCGTGGAGCTGGAGGCTCAGGTACTGGAACTGCGGGAGCTGGCGGTGAAGCCGCCCCCCGATCTACGGCTGCGGCCGCCCCAATCTCCTCCACGAGTGGCGGTAACCCTCTGTCTGGGGCAAAGTCTCCGGAGCAATATGTGCCTGGGCCCTGGTAATCCTCTGGACCCGGCTAGTCTCTCCCAAGGCTGCTGACTTGGCCTTTTGGGCCGCTGTTGCCTTTTTTAGAGGCATATCTGCAAATATAGCCACTCGTTAGGGAGGGGTCATCCTGATAACACAGCTCTATCGCACGATCTAAGACAGAAAGAAGGGTAGTATCCTAAATGCCCTGTAGCCTCCTGTTTATAGGTGTGGTGCACAACACACCGATAAACAAGACTCTACTAGACACGGTCTGTGGACAATCCGAGGACGAACCGCTCTGATACCACTTTTGTCACGACCCAACCCCGTGGGCCGCGACCAGTGCCCTAGCTGGGCACCTATACATACCCGATACCCAAATTAGCATATTAACAAAATAATATAATAATAATATTAGTAGACGCTACAGAATTTAGCATAAAAAGCAGACTTGGCACACATAGGCCGATAAGGCCATCATAGAACAAAGTATCCCAAACATATGTACAGAACCCACACAGATATATCCACAGACCTCTACAGAACATATCATAATCATAAGACGGGACAGGGCCCCGTCATACCCAGAACAATGTACATATCCAGATAGCAGTGACAGACTGTACCAAAAGATGGGCTCTGAAGAAGAGAGCGCCCCAAAATAGCAGAAATGGGATCCTAAACGTGTGGATCAGCGAACCTGTCGTCTGTACCTGCGCGGCATGAAAACGCAGCCCCCGAAGAAAGGGGGTCAGTACAAAATATGTACTGAATATGTAAAGCGGAATCACAGAAGTCAAATCATAATGATTTCAGAAAATAAGTACAAAATCCAGAGTGTCAAATGCATATTTCCAAAACAGACAGAATGTGTACAGAAACATATTTCATATCATATCCGGTCCCTGCCACGGGACTCAGCAGACAGAACGTGGCCACCCTCCCGACGCTGGTGCCACAATACAGAGGAATCAGAAAAAGGGGCGTGGCCCCGTATCATAAAATGTCATATCAAAATGGCCATAACAGATCAGATCAGAATAGGCGGACATGGCACATCATACTCCACAGACCCATGTACGCGTATACCTGCCCCTTCACATCGGGGCGCGGCGAACAATGCAGAGAATCACGCTTGACAACATATCCTGGCCCGGGCTCAGTGTGGGAAACATTTGGGACATCCACGAATGGAGTAGTGAGAAACTAATGCAATTTAAAAATATCATAACTGTTTTCAAAGACTCGATGAAGCGTATCAAAGCCAAACAGATCCAATGGAGTCGGACGGGATCATAATAAATGCATTTCGGATATCATAATAAATTACAGAAGTCTAACTTTCCCGAAGTCATTCCGGGTGTCAAAATAATTTATAAGATTTAATAGAATATTTAAAACAATATTCGTTATGCGGTTAGTAGGGTAATCAAAACATTTCTTTCAAAAATCGCTTAAAAAGGAAGCTTTAGCATATTAAGGGCAAAACCGGGAATAGTGGGCCCGCCTCGGGACAAATAAGGCGACGGACTCAAATTTTGTCCTCTAAGCTTATGGTATCACCTAAGAAGGTTCTACAAGCATTCTATGACTTTCCAAGTAATTTGGAGCAAAGTTGTATTATTTCAAGAAAAGTGTACCAAAGTAGTTCAATTCTACTGAAGGAAAAACTGAAATTTTCTCTTGCGGATTCCGAGGGCCAAGAGGTCCTTCGAGGCCCGGATCCGACCCTAACACACTAAGGGCATGCCAAGGGAAGAATGGGGTTGCTTTACATACCTTTCACGCTCCTTACGCCATTCCAAACTTACTTCCCGTTTCGTCGAAAAACTGCAATTGGTCAAGTTTACCAATTGTAAGCTATGAATACCAAAGTTTCAACTTAAGGCATAATTGTCTACCGAAATTTCGGCAGCACTTCCCCTATACATATAGCACCCCGAGAATTCAACTCGGCTATAAATCATCAACAACAACCCAAACGACAACATCAATATCAACAATGAATCATTAAAAACACAAATATCCTTCAACTAGTCCTTTTTCTAACAAGTTGACATAATCTTCATTTCAACCCAACTTTCAACTAATATCAATAATTTCACATTCATCAACAATCAAGATCATCACCATACAGTTCTAGAAACATTTCATATCGTTTTCCTCAAGTTATACACTCGACATACATAATATACAACCTTCCGTCAAAGTCATATCTTATGCAAAACATCAAATCTTTGGCATACAACTTCATAACATGTTTCCAACTTCCAAATTCATCAATGATCATCACAATTAACAACCAAAAAACTTCATTTCCTTACTGTCGGCCAATCATACTAAAACGACATAAGTTTCTACATTCCAATTCAATACAAACTTATATCATTTTAACTTCATTTACATTACAAACATCACAATAACATACTAACACACTAAACAACTTAATTCATTTTTATTCCAAATCCAACATACCACACGGCCAAGAACCCTCTTTGTCAACTTCAACTAAATCATTCAACTTTCAATCCCAATATGCATTTCATCACAATCACAATTAGAATATAACATGAATTCAACACATTGTGGGTATACCACCTATATATACACACGGCTACACCTCATATTCCAAACCCACTTTGCAAACTTCCATTTTTCCATACAATCAACACATTTCTATATACCACAACACAATCAAAACTTCATAACACAATAAAAAGGTAGAAATTCTTACCTTTTCTTCAAGTCTTCTTCACTTGGAGATATGATCACTTTGGTGATTCTAATGCTTCCCACTCCAAAACAACTATACCAAGCACATGACCAACTAAAATGGGCTTGGATCAAGGCCTTAAGTGGCCGGCCAAGGTCCCTAATTTGGTCCTCAATTTCAATTCAATTTTTGAGCCCAATAGCTTATGATTCATATTTTGTAATTCCCGAAACAAATTTCCAAAATTCCAAAATTTCCCTTAGCCTTGTCCCACACTTCCATGACTCTATTCTTTCATGCATAACTCCTATGGTCAATGAAATATCAAATTTGACCTTATATCTCAAGAATCCAATATTTATCAAATTGTTTTCCAAACGTATGAAAACACGGGATATAACAGGCTCAGTGTGGGAAACATTGGGGCATCCACGAATGGAGTAGTGAGAGACTAAATGCAACAAAAAATATCACAGATTTCCAGAGACTCAATGAGGCATATCGAATGACAAATCAAATCAATGAAGTCGGACAGAATCATAGTAGGTGTATGTCGTATGTCATAATGAGTTACGGAAGAATAATCCTTCTGGGATCATTTTCATATTCCAAAATAGTTTACCAGACTCGAGGGAATCATTAAAACAATTTTCCTTAGTAGTTAAAAGGATAGTTAAAACGTTTCATCTTATATTGTTCAAAAATAAGGCAATAGTACAATAAGAGAGCAAAGCGGGAATAGTGGAACTAAATGCAATATAAAATATCGTACCTTTACAGAGACTCAATATAGTATCCCGAATAAGCATCATTAGTAGTTGAAAAAGTAGATAAGACGTTTCCTTAAAAATTGCTTGAAATCAAGTTTCAAAGGACCATAAGGGTAAAATCGGAATAGCGGGCCCACCTCGGGACAACCAAAGCGGCGGGCTCAAATTACGTGTATTAAGCTTATGGGGTCACCTACAGAGGTCCTAGGGCATTCCATAACTTCCTAAGTGATTTGGAGAAATTTTGCATAAGTTTTCAATAAAGCATACTAAAAGGGTTCAATTCTATTGAACGAAAATGTGACAATTTCAGACGCGGATTCCGATGAGCAGAATATTCTCCGAGGCGTGAATCCGATCCTAGTACTTCCAGGACATGACAAAAGAATAATCGGGATAGCTTTACATACCTTTCTTGCCTTTTACGCCCGCCAAACCTCAAATCTCGTTTCGTCCGAAACCTATAAATGGTCACATTTACCAAATGTTACTATAAGGCTTTTGGCATCCAATCTTGAATTAGTACTTGTCTACCGAAATTTCGGCAGCACCTCCCCTATAAATACGTCACCCCGAGAATTCAACTCGGCCAAAATAATTCAACAACAACCCAACAACAACACCAACAACAACAGCAACAACAACAATCACTACAAATCACAATATGTCACAACTAGTCTTCTTTCCAACATAATGCCATAGCTTTCATTCCGACTTCACATTTTCAAATCAATACCAACATGCTCATATTCATTACTAATCAAGATCATTACAATATAACTCGGAAGCATTTCATATCATTTTTACAATATATTCACAAGATATACATAATATACAAACTTTCCACCAAAGGCATAATCCATCAAAAACTTCTAATCTTTAACATACTAATTCATAACAAGTTTCCATCTCCTAATTTCGTCAACAATCATCACAATTTGCACTTTAACAACCTCATTTCCTCAATTACATAATTTATAATAGAATCACATACTTTTCGACAACAACTCAACAACAAAATTTTCATGTTAACTTAAGCCATTATCCTTCCATTTTCACCACAAGGCTACAACAACACAATTAAAATACTAAACAAAACAAATTCATTCCCTTCCATACACCACACCCCACGGCCACACACATTCACACACACAACACACAAGTTTCGTACTTTTCACCCACTTCCACATACTACAACATGTATATACCTTCCATAACATAATAAGGACATAAAATTCTTACCTTTTCTCCAACCTTCCACTTGCCGCAAACGTGGTTTTCTCGCTAAACTAATTCTACCACGTCGAAGAACGTCTCGAACTTGTTAAGAATCCAAGGAGAAGAAGATTTTAAGATCAAAGTTGGAGGCTAGAAATTTTTTTCTTTCCTTTTCTTGTTGGCTGAATAGGCCCTTGTTCTTACTCTCTCTTTCTCTCTTTTGTTTTGTCTTGAAAGTTCTAGATGATTAATGATAATACATGGCCCTTTCCTCTAATTTATTTCATGAATTAATTTGGCACATGGGCTTGGGCCCATGGCCGGCCACCCCTATGCCATGGGCCTTCTTGTTTTTTTTTTTGAGCCCAATTCTGTTTGGTTTATATTTCGAAATCCCCGAAACTAATTTCCAAAATTCCAATTTTTGCCCTTGGCCTTCCTCCGTATTTCCACACCAATATTTTTCATGAAGACCACACATATATAAATTCAAATCAACACATAACCTTGTTTCTTACAAATCATAATTATTTTGAATTTTCCGAATATGCGAAAGTACGGGGCATAACATCCTCCCCCCCCCCCCCTTTAGAACATTCATCCTCGAATGTTCAACTGACCTTATGCGGTATCATGATACTTCGGGGAGGTCTCTTTCCCTCCTTCAAAAATTTTCCTCAAAACGTTACCATTACCGTGCCCCTTTGCGAACTCGCTTTCCCTTTTATTCCCAAACATTCACCTTTTTATCCGTACTCACGATCCTATTGCTTCGAATCTTATCCAGATACTATCAGTAATTAGGAGGGAAAATATACCACAAAATAGAGCCTAAACCTGTCAATGCATATATGTTTCGAGAAAAGATCGATAATATACCTGCATTCGCGTCTGGTGGCGCCTCCGGGTCCTGTTGACTAGTCAAGGCAAAGATGCAATGCGAAGGGTTGCTGGAACTGGGAGCTCCGCCACGGCCTCTACCGCGGCCTGCTGGTGTCGGTGTACCTTGCCCCGTGGGGCGCATAGCCACAGATGAAGATGATGAACCAACAGCTGACCCCGTAGGCTGAGCCATACCACCCGGGCCGCCCTTATACGGACACTCTCTCACAGTATGGCCCTGACGGCCGCACGCAAAGCAGGCACCTGTAACACGATAGCACTCTCCAGGGTGGTGCCTCCCGCAATAAGAACATTGAGGCATGGGTGGCCTCGACTGGCCAGAACCTCTGTTCGCCCGTGAACCCAAAATCCTGGAGCTCTGGCCTATCCCTGAATGCCCTGGGCTATCAAACCCCCTGCCTGAAAACTGTAGAGGTGTGCTCGGTGCCGGCTGGGAAGGATGTCTGCTGAACTGCTGCTGCGGCTGAGGCTGCGTACTCCGAAACTCTCCAGAATACCCAGTCGATCTGGCCCTCTTGGGCCGGCTCTCATCCTGACTCCTATCGGGCTGACGCCCCTTATGCCGGTCCTCCATACCCTGGGTAAGTGCCTGTATACGTGCAATATCCATACCGGTCTGAGCGGCCAACACCAAACAACTGTCGACCAGATAATCGTCTAGCCCTATAATATACCGGTGCATCCTATCCGTCATAGTAGCTACCACAGCAGGTGCATATAGGGCCAATGAGTCAAACTCCAAACTGTACTCTCGGACATTGCGGCCTCTCTGTCTTAGCAACAAAAACCTGTCAGCCCTGGCCCGCCGTAGCTCCGGAGGTAGAAAATGGCTAATAAAAGCCTCAGCAAACTCATCCCAAACTGCTGGGGGAGCACCGTCGCCTCTGGATAACTCCCAGGACTCGTACCAATTTGCTGCTACATCATACAACCGGTACGAAGCCAACTCAACTAACTCGGTAGCAGAAGCCTTAATCAAGTGTAGCGTGCGCCGCATCTTTCTGATAAACTCCTCTGGATCCTCCTCGGGCTTTGTTGTTATATCCCGCATTTTCGTGCAATCGAATAATTCAAGACAATCACGGGAAGACGACAAGCAAGGCCACATTTTATTTTGTTTGGCACATGAGTTGCCTATGAAAAGTCTAGAAGTGGAAATATGGAGAAAGACGAAGGGAAAATTTGGAAGTCGGAAAAATGTTTCATAAATTATTAGAACTAGCCAAGAATACAAAGTGGGCTTGAAATATTTTTTAAGTAAAAGAGAGGCCCAACCGGCCATGCTTATGGGCTAGGCCCAAAGTGAATTGTATTGTGTGAATTAAATAGATGACTAAGTCATCTTTATCACATAGTTGTCTAGAAACTTCAAGAAAACCAAAGAAAGAAAAGAAGGAGAAAACCTTGGAGGCCTTTCGGCCAAGAGTAGAAATTCCAAGGAAATTTGATAAAAATTCTCTTAAAAATCATTTCCTACCAAGAAAAGGGTGCTTAACAAGGTAGAGTTGTTGTTGGAGCAAGAAAGATTCAAAATCATACAAGTTGCCAAGAGATAGGCAAGTGAGGAGTTGAAGAAGAAACGTGAATTTCAATCTTGTTTTATGTGTTATACGTGGTTTATATGTGTTGTAGTATGCTAAAATGAATGAAATTCATGAAGGAGAGGAATATAGTATATGGCCGTGTATATATATATATGTGTAGGAGTCATGCTTCAATTATTTTAATTAATGTTTGGTTGTTATTGTTGTGAATGATATGTGGAAAATGGAAGTTGAATGAGTTTGGAGAGATTGTAGTGGTGTATGCATGTTGGAGCCGTGTATATGGCATATGTAGTCGTGTATATGTGTTAAATTGTTGAAGAATAATGAGCAAGTTATATTTAGTGTTTTAGTTGTTGTGTTGTAGATTGCATATTGCAAGTAAAGACTTGATAAGTTTGGTAAAGTATTGGTAATTGGAAGATTATGTATATTGAAGAATAATGTTCTTGCATGGATAGTATGTAATGATATTGGTATGATGTCGTTGGAATATATACTATAAGGTTGTTATCGTGTTCATTGAAGTCGGAAGGTTTTGAAGAAAGTAATAAATTGAAATCATGCATCTTGGATGAAATATGTGAATTGCTAGTGCGATTGTTGATTATGTTAATAGTTTAGCCGGGTTTGAATTCCCGCATTGTGTTGGTTGAGAATTTGGCTATGTTGAATGTTGAGGATGGTGTATGTACAGACGAAATGCTGCCGAAATTTCGGTAGCCAAGTGTTTCCTTAAGATTCTAACTCTAAGTATGCTAATAAGAGTTTTGGTAACTATGACCAAATTGCAGATTTTGATGAGATTGCGACGTGAATTTGGAATAGCAAAAAGGAGCGGAAGAGCTATGTAAGACTTCACCCTTCTTTCTATGGCATGTCTTAGCAAAAATAAGTTGGGTACGAGCCTCGGGGACAACTCTGTTCCCCGGAATCCGCACCTAAAGTTTTCTACCTTTTGTTCAATAGAATTGAACTAGAAAGTGTGCCAATGGTCGGAAAAACCACCTCAATTCACATATTCAACATGCATACAATACACCACAATGTTCATAACAACAACAATCCAAATGTGACACAAAACAGTCCCTAAATCCCCCCAAAACAGTCCACTCACACGGCTACAACACCACTTCAACAACTTCATGATTTTCATCCATTTATCCATACTACAACACATTCAATTCACTTCCAATCCATGTATAAGAAGATAAAGCATGACTTCATTAGAACCTTCAACACACGGCTCATTTTCATTTCAAGAAAAACAGCCCAATATCCAACATGCAACATCACAACCAAACTTCTACAATCTTTGTTCATTTACCTATGTTGGTACATATTCAATTCATCAACAATACATGCAAAATGAAATCAATCATGACTTCACCTCACTCACGGCTCACTCTTTACTTCAATTACAACAACAACATGCATGAACTATACATTCAAATCATCATGCAACACAAGAACAAGGATCATTCTTACCTTACAACTTGTTCTTCTAGCTTAGCCGAATCTTCAACACCATAGACATGCTACACCTCCTTGTTTCTTTCCAACAACTAGTACACGTTCTTATGCACTTGATAAGGAGTTGAATTGATGGAGATTTTTTTTTTTGATCAAATCTTTGAGCTCATTCTCGGCCAGCCATGGCCGAGAGCTTCTCTCTCTAGGTCTTGGTTTCTCTCAACTTTGTGAAGGTGAAATGATGTAGTGTAATGAGGTATGAATCATATTTATTGCTTATATATTCCCTACAAGACTTGGACATGTGTCCACTTAAATTTTTGGGTCAAGATTCTTTGACCACTCCACCATGATGCACGGCCAAACATGGCATATAAAATGGACTGATTTTTGTCTTCCCAATCCCACATAATAATCCAATTATGGTTAGTTTAATCCAAATTTTCCATTAATACTTCCATGCCAAACGAAATTGTAGGTAAATTGTGACTTGAAACGAAACCGGAAGTTAAAGTCTCTACTTCGTATCTTAAGATAATCTTGCCTTTAACTTGTCGCGTTTATTTTAAAACGTCTCAATGTATGAAAATATGGGATATAACAAAACGTTTCAAAGGTGAAAAGACAAGCCTACATGATAGCCGACCTGAAAAGGGTCCTTCCCACGTACAGGTTACCTTCCTGCCTCGTTATATGTCCTATGACTCCATGATATTGTTAATCGTACTCTAGATTACTGTTTATATTATCTTTTATGCCTTACATACTCGGAACACTATTCGTACTGACGTCCCTTCTTGTGGACGTTGCGTTTCATGTCGCGCAGGTCAGCAGACAGGTGGACGTGATTCTTTGGAGCTGTACCAGCGGTACTCTACAGTGCTCTAGTTGTTCCGGAACCTCACTCCCGCGATACTATTTTGTGTGTATGTATACTCGGGCACGACAGTATTCGGCCCTTTCTATGTATAAGTGTACTATGTCTAGAGGCTCGTAGACAGATATGTATAGTCAGTCAGGTACAGATATATGTATGGTGTCTCGGCATGATTGTTGTATAAAGTAACAACGAAGTTTACTAGTTTATGTTCAGAATGACGCTGCTAATGTTAATGTTAAAAAAAAAATGGCTCTGTTTACATGGCTTGCTAAGAGGTAAAGGTAATATGATAGATAAGGGAGCTCGGTACAAGTATCGGGTACTCGTCACGGCCCCTAGTCGGGTCGTGACAGAAGTGGTATCAGAGCAGTTCGGTCCTAGGGGTTTGTCTACGAGCCGTGTCCAGTAGAGTCTTGTCTATGGGTGTGTAGCGCGCCATACTTATAGACAGGAGGCTACAGGGCATTCAGGAAATGTGACCTTCTTTGTATTCTGAGATCGTGCGATAGAGCTATGCTATCAGGCTTCCATATTTCTTTTCCTAAACCTATGTTATGGTTTCAGTAATGCCGCCAAAGAAGAAAGCTAGGGCAGCCCAGAAGGGCGAGACGGTGGCTGGGAGAAGAGTCGAACGGGAGCTAGAAGAAGGAGAATCTCATAATGAAGCTCCCCCTCAGACGTTTCCTGTTCCCCCTGCACCAGCAGAGCAGGAAAGAGTTCCAGCTCCAGCCCCCGCACCTCCAGTCCCACCGCCAGCAGCTCCGGGCCAGCAGACGGCAGAGGCCATCCAGTTATTGACCCAGTTAGTTGCCGCACGGGCTCAGCGGCAAGATGTAGACTTGGGAGACAGGGCGGTAAGTGCAAGAGCCCGTGACTTTATTACCCTGAAGCCGCCAGAGTTTTATGGGTCAAAACCAGAGGAAGACCCGCAGAGCTTTATAGATGAGATGCTGAGGACTCTGAGGATTATACATGCTTCAGATACCGAATCCGTAGAGTTGGCTTCATACAGGCTGCGGGATGTGGCACTTCTGTGGTACAGTAGTTGGATATCATCGAGGGGAGCAAATGCACCCCCTCCGATTTGGCAGGAGTTCACTGAGGCGTTCCTGCGACATTTCCTACCGCCAGAGGTTCGACGGGCTCGAGCCGATATGTTCTTGAACCTGAGACAGGGAAATATGAGCGTCCGAGAATACAACCTCCGTTTTAACTCGTTAGCCAGGTATGCCCCAGCCATGATAGCTGATAGGGGAGATCATGTGCACCGATATGTGAGTGGGCTAGGGCCACATTTGGTTAAGGAATGCTGGACGGCTTCACTCCAGGACGGGATGACTATTACCCGCATCCAGGCCCACGCCCAAAATCTGGAAGAACAGTACCAGTCACGGAGAGAGGAGCGTTATCCAGATAGGGATCCCAGAAAAAGGGGCAGATCTTCTGGGGATAGAAGCGAGTATAGAGGGGGGCAGGCACAAGAGCAGTCCAAGTATTCAGGCCAATCAGTGGCCAGTGCACCACCTCGATTTGCGGATAGAAGATTTGACCGCTCCGCCTATTCGGGACCGGATCAAGGTACTAGAGCTTCAGGATCCCAGTACAGAGCTGATTTTAGCGGGACGGGGCTTCCCCCACCACGATGTGCTCGGTGTGTCAAGCCACACTCTGGGCAGTGCTACCTTGACACCGGCGGTTGTTTTGCCTGTGGTCGAACTGACCATTTTGTACGTGATTGCCCACTAAAGGATGAAGGAGGCCGAACTCAGCCAGTCGGATCAGCGATCGGTTCATCGTCGACCGTGCGCCCTCGTGGACAGACTTCTCAGGCCCCAGCGGGCCGCGGCCGAGGTAGAGGAGGGGCACCTAGTTCAGCCGGTCCTCCGCACCGCCTATATGCACTGACAGGACGACAGGACCCTGAGCCTCCCGCAGACGCGGCCACAGGTACTTTTTCGGCATTTTCTATGACATGTGTATTAGTTGATTCGGATTCTATCTTATCCTACACTGCTCTTTGTATTGCCGAACATACCAAGAATTCGGAAATTAGAGCGAAGAGTAGCCACACGCACAGGTAAAAAGTGAATATTTGTGATCACGAAGGCTAAAATAGTTATTAAAAGAGGAATATGCGCTATAAGTTCGTTCGAACATTGCCGAGACCCCAACGCGTCCCATATTATGCGTTATAAGAAGTGCGAGGAAGCGGAAGTAAAAGTACTAACACCGAGACACTGAAATGCATTAAAGTTTCAAGGTTAAGCGTGCTCAGGTGAGAGTAATTCCATGATGGGTGACCCCCTGGGAAAGATGCTGAAAATTTCGTAAATGCGGAAACAAGAGACGAGTGTAAAAGTAGGCAGCCCAAAGTAAATTGGGGTGTAGAAAGTGGTTAGAAACCCCCTACGAGTCATATAGGCCAAGACGGACTAAACTAACAGAGAAGGGGAAGCCATGACAACAGAAAGTTTTGAGGATGAAGGAGAAAAGTGCAGATGTCACAGGGTGAGACCGATATTGAGTCCCAACTAGCTAAGGCAAGGAATCCCGGATATGGCGATATACAGGAACATGTCTAGTGAGGGGATTGACGCGGCAGACGCTACGAAGGAGGAATTTCAGCTGTAAAGATCGCAAAGGGCAACCTAAGCTCCTAAGATGAATATGCTAAGTGACATGAGGCATCTACAAAGGAGACCTCCCCGAAATAATATACTACGCTATGAGGCAAGTTTAACATTCAAGGACGAATGTTCTTAAGGGGGGGAGGATGTTATATCCCGCATTTTCGTGCAATCGAATAATTCAAGACAATCGCGGGAAGACGACAAGCAAGGCCACATTTTATTTTGTTTGGCACATGAGTTGCCTATGAAAAGTCTAGAAGTGGAAATATGGAGAAAGACGAAGGGCAAATTTGGAAGTCGGAAAAATGTTTCATAAATTATTAGAACTAGCCAAGAATACAAAGTGGGCTTGAAATATTTTTTTAAGTAAAAGAGAGGCCCAACCGGCCATGCTTATGGGCTAGGCCCAAAGTGAATTGTATTGTGTGAATTAAATAGATGACTAAGTCATCTTTATCACATAGTTGTCTAGAAACTTCAAGAAAACCAAAGAAAGAAAAGAAGGAGAAAACCTTGGAGGCCTTTCGGCCAAGAGTAGAAATTCCAAGGAAATTTGATAAAAATTCTCTTAAAAATCATTTCCTACCAAGAAAAGGGTGCTTAACAAGGTAGAGTTGTTGTTGGAGCAAGAAAGATTCAAAATCATACAAGTTGCCAATAGATAGGCAAGTGAGGAGTTGAAGAAGAAAGGTGAATTTCAATCTTGTTTTATGTGTTATATGTTATATCCCGTATTTTATACGTTCGGATATTCCAAGGTAGTCGTAACGAAGTTAAGGGAATGACCATTTTCCAAATGTATTTCAATGAACAAGTGGGTTATAAATATTATTCACAACATTAGTGTTATGGAAATATTAAGAAAGGTTGAGGGCGAAAAAAAAAAAGAAATTCGCCAAATAGAACCATGGTGATATTATGGAAAGCTAGGGGTAAAATGGGAATTTCACAAAAGTCTTGAAAGTTCATAAAATTTCCATGTTGGTTGTGTGGCATAAGTATATGCCCACATTGCTTTGGGGGCTAAAGTGTACCAAGGAAAACATTTGGTCTTCTTTGACCAAATAAAACAATTCAAGAAAAGAAACGAAAAAAAAGAAGAAAATTCTAGAAAAGGAAAGGAAAAAAAAATAATTAAATTAATTAGTCTTCTTTTAAGAAGACTCTAGAGAATAAAAGAAGGTGGGACATGTGAAAATTTTATGATTGGAAGGGACTAAAATATAAATATGGAAAGATGACAAGTTCATCCTTATTTAAGAATTGGAGAAGAAAGAAAAAAAAGACAAAATAAATGAAAGAAGCAAGAGATGAGAGGGGGTTTCGGCCATGGCTCTTAAAAATGAGCCATGGGAAGTTGATGGAGAAAAATCTTTTTCTTCTTGCATTTAGAGTGAGTGAGAGGTCCTCGTCAACGTGGAGAAGTTGTTAGAACAAGAGAACCGCTCGTTGTTGCGTTTTAGCAAGCAAGGCGAGTGGAAAAAGGGTGAAGAAGGAGGTGAGGTTTAACCTTCTCTTTTATGTGTTATGAATGGTTTATGTATGTTATTGAATGTAGAAGTGATGGGAATTCATGAAATATTGCATGTACAAGTTGGGCCGTGTGTTGTGTGAAATGTGTAGGAGTAATGAATTAAGTGTATTCAACATGATTAGGTAGTGTTGTAATGTATAAAAAAATGAATAACAATCATGGTGTGGGTGTGTTGTGGTGTTGGCCGAATGAGGTGTTGATTGTATAGAAAAGATGAAATGATTTTTATTTAGTAGTTTGATGGTTGTGTTGTGAATTCCATAATGCAAAATGGATGAGAAATATGGAACACATGTATATGGTGGAAGTCGTGTGTTGTGTGGTCTACGTTGGCCGTGTGTGTGAATTGTGTTATATGGAAATGAATGAATGAATTTTATGTAGCATGTTGTTGTTGTAACATGTAGAGATGGAAGAAATTGTATGAAAATATGTAAGGAGTCATTGTGGTCGAGAATGGTGTTGTTTGGTAAGTTAAGGTGAATTGATGTAATTTGATATTCTAGTTGTCGCCGTTATGAATTATGTGATATTGAATGAAGGGTGTCGTCGAAGTTAAGGTATACGAACGATAAGTAAATGTATGGTTGGGATTGAAGTTGAAGGTTTCGGATGAAATAGTATATTGATTAAGTTGTTGGAATATGGTGTGAATTAAATTGAATTGAATTGAATATTGGAATATTGCTAGCATAATTGTTAGTATTGTTGTTGATTTGGCCGGGTTAAATTCCCAGATTGTTGTTGTTGATTTGGAGCCGAGCCATATTCTCGGGGGAGATGCTGCCGAAATTCCGGCAGAATATAAGTAAATGTGTTTGAAAGGTTAAAGCAAGTATATGATAATGGAACTAATGAAGGGATGAACTTTCTTGCATGTAGACAAACAAGTTGGATGCACAAGCGTAACTAGTTGGTCGCAGCACAGGTATGTAAGGCTTACCCTTTTTTTCTTTGGCATGTCCTAGAGCCAAGTAAGGTATAATGTGATATGCTGCCTTGGGGTAACTCTGTTCTGTGATTCTGAGTCTGATTATGATTCTAATTCACTTCATGACCTGAGTTTGTGATCCTAGTTCATCCCCTGATATAAGTATTTGATATAAGTATTTTGATATAAGTATTCTGGTACAAGTATTCTGATATCCGCATTTTGACATAAGTATTCTGATGTAAGTATTTTGATATAAGTATTTTGATGTCAGTCCTTGATATAAGTATTTCGATACGAGTATTTTGATATAAGTATTCCGATGTAAGTTTGCTGATATAAGCATTCTGATATGAGTATCCTGATATGAGAATTCCGAAATCAGTATTCTGATATGAGCGTTCTGATATGTTTATTCTGGTTCGAGAACTTCTGTAAGATTTAATGTCCCTAACTTCCGTGTACGATCTCGAATTGCTCTGAAATGTTCGAAGAGGTTTCTGTATCAAGACGTCCATAATTTTCTTATACGTAAGTGTGGTTCCAAAATCTCTATTTGATCTGATTCGTAAGGACATCCGAAGGTGCCTGATATGACTATGACTCTGATTCCCCGAAAAAGGCTTCTAAAACGCTTGTAAAGCGTTCTGTACTTCTAACGCACGTAACTTTCTCATACTACGTCGGATTGACCTGAAATCTGTTCCGAGCCCCCAGGTATCGGTAAGTATACTGGTCTGTCGAGTCTTGATTCTTATGCATGTGGTTTCTCACGACTCTGCTCGTGCATGACTCAATGTATCTTTCACTGCGTCCCGGGCCAGGTTCTGTTATGTCCTCGTGTGTCCGCTACGATATGATTCACTGCGTCCCGGGCCAGGTTCTGTTATTGTGCGCATTCCTCTGCATTGTTCACCGCGTCCCTCATAGGCGGGCCGGGCTCTGTTATATGGTTTGATGATATGATGATATGGGGTGGTGGCCAGGATGGCATATGATTTGTCTGTTCACCGCGTCCCGTACTAGAGGGCCGGGCTCTGTTACCGCACCCCTCACTGGAGGGTCGGGTTCTGATATATGCATATATGATACATGAATTTGATATATGATGATTCTGTTTACCGCGTCCCTTATCACAGGGCCGGGTTCTGTTATACGCATATGTGACATACGATTCTGAGTATTTTGTATGTTCTGACATGATCTGAGTATTCTGTATGTTCTGCATTCCGTCCGATATATGACATTATCTGTACGTTCTGTATTCCGTCCGATATATGACATCGTCTGAGTAATCTGTATGTTCTGTATTCCGTTCGATATATGACACCATCTGTGTAATCTGTACGTTCTGTATTCCGTCCGATATATGACATCATCTGAGTAATCTGTATGTTCTGTATTCCGTCCGATATATGACATTATCTGAGTAATCTGTACGTTCTGTACTCCGTCCGATATATGACATCATCTGAGTAATCTGTACGTTCTGTGTACCATCCGATATATGACATCATCTGAGTATTCAGTACGTTCTGTACTCCGTCTGACGTATGACCTTATCTGTGCGTTCTGTACGTGCCACACTCCTTCTGACATCTGGTATCGGTATGTGCGATCTGTGTCTGGAAAGTAAGTATGTCGGCATTATGTTTGCTCTGTATGATTATGTTATGCTTTGTATAATTTGTACGGTCTGTAGGATCTGTATTGGTCGGTATGGTCTGTATGGTCGGTATTGGTCTGTATGAACTGTGTCTGAGAAGCAAGTAATTTGGTAATCTGGATAACATGCGTACTCTTGGTACTGTTTGTTTCTATTATAGTTCTGCTTTCTGTATTCTATGCCTTACATACTCAGTACATATTCCGTACTGACCTCTGTTCCTTGGGGGCTGCGTTTCATGCCGCGCAGGTACTCCCAGACGAGATAAGGACCCTATAAAAGATATTTCAGCAGTGGTGGCGAACTCCATTTGCTCCTGGAGGACTGCCAAGTCAGGGTATGGTATATGTGTTATGGTTTCTGTATGGTATTAGAGACTTTGCAGACAGCGTCGTGGGTATAGTATGTCAGTCTGTAAGAGGCTCCGTCAGCCGATATGTCGGTCTGTGTTATGTATTGAATTTTGTATGACTATAGATTTGTTCGCTTGGAAGCTTCGAGAAAGAACATTTTTGAAAGAAAGAAAACAAAAATTTACTATGTATTTTATCTGATTTGATTTAAAAGTTTGACGTAACTTTATGTGCAGCAAGAGTCTGAGGATTCGCTCGGCCCTAAGTAAGGGTCGGGTGCCCATCACACCCTAGTAAGGTCGGGGTGTGACATTATACATGGTTTATATGTGTTGTAGTATGCTAAAATGAGTGAAATTCATGAAGGAGAGGAATATAGTATATGGCCGTGTATATATATATATGTGTAGGAGTCATGCTTCAATTATTTTAATTAATGTTTGGTTGTTATTGTTGTGAATGATATGTGGAAAATGGAAGTTGAATGAGTTTGGAGAGATTGTAGTGGTGTATGCATGTTGGAGCCGTGTATATGGCATATGTAGTCGTGTATATGTGTTGAATTGTTGAAGAATAATGAGCAAGTTATATTTAGTGTTTTAGTTGTTGTGTTGTAGATTGCATATTGCATGTAAAGACTTGATAAGTTTGGTAAAGTATTGGTAATTGGAAGATTATGTATATTGAAGAATAATGTTCTTGCATGGATAGTATGTAATGATATTGGTATGATGTCGTTGGAATATATACTATAAGGTTGTTATCGTGTTCATTGAAGTCGGAAGGTTTTGAAGAAAGTAATAAATTGAAATCATGCATCTTGGATGAAATATGTGAATTGCTAGTGCGATTGTTGATTATGTTAATAGTTTGGCCGGGTTTGAATTCCCGGATTGTGTTGGTTGAGAATTTGGCTATGTTGAATGTTGAGGATGGTGTATGTACAGAGGAAATGCTGCCGAAATTTCGGTAGCCAAGTGTTTCCTTAAGATTCTAACTCTAAGTATGCTAATAAGAGTTTTGGTAACTATGACCAAATTGCAGATTTTGACGAGATTGCGACGTGAATTTGGAATAGCAAAAAGGAGCGGAAGAGGTATGTAAGGCTTCACCCTTCTTTCTATGGCATGTCTTAGCAGAAATAAGTTGGGTACGAGCCTCGGGGACAACTCTGTTCCCCGGAATCCGCACCTAAAGTTTTCTACCTTTTGTTCAATAGAATTGAACTAGAAAGTGTGCCAATAGTCGGAAAAACCTCCTAGACCCCTATAACTTGCATAAATGGGACCCGATTACCCTAGAACCCTCACAAGTAATGACACGACATGTAACATATGCAACTAGTACACTCTACCTCATCCGGCCCGAGGTGGGCTCGTTACTCTCGGATTTTCCTATAGCCTTGGTTGACTTACTTGAAGTAAATCCAAGGGGGACTTTTGATCCCGACCTCATTACCGAATGATTAGTACTATAACTACTCTAACGAGAATGTTTCTATGGGGATAATGATAATGACAATGTTAGACAAGAGAATGTACCTATGACAAGTACGACCGGAACGATTCCACGACTAAGATTTTTAAGCTAAGGGTCCAATGTGAATATGA